>NC_069500.1:370464281-370486781 GCF_027579735.1 Bombina bombina
GTCGTACATTTATAGCATATCAGCGTATACTATATGTATAAGTGTCAATGTGTGAACGCACTATAGATTATATGATGGAGAGGGGAAAGACTTCCTATATACAATGTGTAACGCAACTCCGCTCAAGTTCAAATATAAGCACAGACACTGATAGTATGATGGCAGGACAAAATTTGCAAGCATACATAATATATTTAAAAAGTTTCATTATGGAATTTATGTGCTATTATCAGGACCATATGTAACTTGCAGATAATGTGTAGAAATAATATGAGATCTGTGGGTACATTATACCTTGGTGCAGCCTGGTTGTCACTAACTTTACACTGTCAGAACCCACAGTATATGGGCATATGGAAATATTCTGGTCAGCTTGAGCCCAAAGATGGTTACCAGAATCTAAAATATGTAGGAGGTGCCCATTATACTAACATCACTCACAAACATATAATCTACAATGCGCTCACACATTGACACTTATACATATAGTATACGCTGATATGCTATAAATGTACAACAGTTTCTATAATGTGTATATTCTCAGATACGGCTGATTCGACACAAAGTAACAACACGTCTCTGATGTTGCATATAGTCGCCTACTATGGGCGTATCTATGATGTCATACGCACACGTAGACGCCCTACACACTCATAATGTTTACTTCGGCTGTGTTTCTGTGATCACAATATATTTTTACCACCCAGTCTTCCTGGCCAGCACACAAATATAACGGTAAGAATACCGGTGCATTATAGGTTCAGACAGCTTAAAATGGCTATACATCGGCTTACCTAGTGGTATGTACGTATATCCTAGTATGTCCCAATATGAACTTCTTTACACGCTCCTAGCAATTTACACATGGGACTACACTTTTGGTTTTATGTTATATCAAGGATTTGTTTGATTGTTACACTTATGTTATTAATGAAATTGCACTTGGATGATTGGTTCATGTTTTCAGATGTGGACACTTTGTTTTGTATTGTGTTTTGTATCACCATGACAACCCTTTGGCGTTTTTTATTGTTGGGGGAGGGGATCAAATATGGTTTAAAAGTCTGATTGTTTTTTGCATTGTTGTTGTCGTCACACTGCTCTGGCTATTGCCAGGGACGCAGCGGTTGCTGCTCTGGCTGTTGCCAGGGACGAGGTGGTTCCTGTGAGCGTACGGCAATGACGTCATTGCGGCACGTCTATTCCCCTCTCAAGCCGGATCCTTTAAAACTCCTTGGCGCCTATGTAAGTACCTGCATAACTTACATTCACTGCTCAAGTATAGGCGTTACTGTGTGTGCTCCTAAGTGCTTTATTACTTGAATTGCCTGATTGCCTTAATATTACTGAACTCTGCTTGTCTGACTACTCTGCCTGTTTAACCCTTGAATTGCCCGATTGCCTTATCATTGCTGAACTCTGCCTATCTGACTACTCTGCCTGGTTTACCTCTGAACTACTAAACTGCTGGATTGCCTTTCTGTTGCCGAACTCTGCCTTTCTCTACCTTAATCTTATTGCCATGAAGGACTACCCTGTCTACCGTGAGTACTGCTTACCTCATTTGTTACACTCACTTTGTTATGGAATATTTCCTTATCCTTCCGCTTGACGCCGGGATAAGAAGACTACTGGCCAAGTTTGGTCTGATAGGGAAATATCCCACGAGCATTACAGTTGTTTGTCTAATACATATATATATATATATATATATATATATATATACATACATATATCAGACGCCCACCCCAGCCCCTTTTCTGCTGCCAATCATAGCCATTTGCCCAGTAATAATAATCTTAGAAGCTTTTATACTGTATTTGTCAATAAACATTCACCTTTTGCTTTGAGCTCCCTGTCTGGACCTTTCTTCGTTTTACTACAGTTTCACAGCGATGGAGATCGCTATTACGGACAAAGCTTGGCAGTGAATTCCTTTCCTTTCCTTTGGCAATAATACTCTTGGGACGCGAGCGCTGTTTGGATTACACGCGCATGCTGAGACTAAGGAGTGACGTCATCAGCAGCAGACGGAGGACACACGCTGCAAGTACACGCTGAGGGCTCACAGAGCCGGGAGTAATACAGTGCACCAGCGGACAGATCCGGGAGAAGAAACAGGAGTGGGGCACATACCGGGTTAGCAGGTACCGCACAATACGGATACTTATACACAATTTTCTATGCTTCATAAGGCTGAATTTTGATTAAAGTTTTGATAGTTAATCCGTATAGGCTTGTTCGGCACACAACCCACAATAGTATTTTTGCCACCACATGTTTCCACTGTTTCACTGATTAATGTCCACAATGTACTCCAACAAGAGCATGCATACCCAAGTTGAAATAAAGTAAACAGGACCTACCCGTATGAGACTGAATCTTCTAGTTCTCTATTTTCATTACAAGTAATCACTCACAGCAGTCACCGGGCAGGATCCAGTAATATTACTTATTGCCTTTACAAAGCCACAGGAAAACTTTCACATGTTGTTACATGGACATTTATTGTTTGCTTATACAGTTGAGAAAGTGATAAATAAGCACAATTATAATTTGTATAAAAGCTTCCATAATTGATTATATTAATAATTAGGCAAAATGGCTCAACATTTCTATTCAATGCAGACGATTGCTAACTTTGAGGGTAACAGACCTTCCTTAGAAGAGACTTTTGAGAATAAACTGGATATGATTGATATCAGTGATGCCTTTATGTCTATGGAGAGGGCCCTGCTTAGTGAATACAAACTATGGTGGGACAAACGTTCACTAGAGAAATATATGTCCCTAGCAATGATTCCTAGGGGCTTACGCTTGAGGAAATACCCTACCTTTCTGATTCCAGATGATAAGTTCATTCAGGAATGGAATGTGATTCTATCAGAATGCTCTCTCCGACTGATGGCACTCATTATACAACATAAGGATAAAAAACTGTCTGAAGCAAGAGAACATATAGAAGAAGTACAGAGGGACCTTAATACATTTATGGATCATCCCGATTACCCTAAATTAGATGGAATCTTACAATCCACGGTGGATAAAGCAAAGAAGGAATTGGACAACATCAAATATAAGAAATACACTAGAGATTCAGAGGACTATAAGAGTCACAGAGTATACAACTGGAAATCAAGGAAATTCCCAAGAAGAAAACAGGGAAATAAAAAGATGCTCCAGGGAAAAGGAGATAATAAGCCTCAAAAACGAGTTTCTTTCTCTGATACTGACCCTGAGTCAAATGAGGACGATGATTTGCAGGACTTTGTCAATTTCATGACCAGCGAACAGTCCTCAGAAGATGATGGTGGAGCATCCGGCCAGATGACAGTGGTCACAACCCATACAGCCCCTCCAATTCCCCAGTTGACCCATGCAAATATTCCACTTCCTGATACTACACCTTCCACACAAACATATGAGTCAATAGGTGCACTTGTTAACACCAGTGAGATCCTCCAAAGCCACCTAGGGGTAACAAATATAAAAAGGCACAGGTTACCCCTAAGGTGGATCCTAAAGTAGGCCAGCAGGTTTTTCAAGTGGCACTAGGCCAAGAAGAAGGAGGAGGAAGAGGAATACTCAGACAGGGCCAAAAGAGGGAACAATACACACTAAGGAGAGGCAGGCAGGGCAACAGATACAGGGATCAAATGTGATCAATTTATCCAGTGTCCCACTAACCGAACCAGAGGAAGAAGTGCTCAGTTTAGGCCTTAATTTTGTACCATCCACTAAATTCAATGTCTTCAATACACTGCTAGATTTGAACAGGTTCATTCGCAGTCTCACACTAAATAAGTTCTATAGAATCAACCCCACTGAGGATATAGGTACCATAGCTCCAGACACTACCCCGCAACATGATTATTTCAACATAACAGAGGCTAGTGACTTTTTAAGTCTCTATACATTGGAGAGGGAAGGCTTGAGTGAGGAAGCGACTATTGATTTTCATAAAGGCTTCAAGCCCAAGTCAGTTTTTTACCCTACTCAATGTAGGGGTACTGCTCTGGAGTCGTTTCAACGACGTATGGAGGAAGATCTAGTTAGACTAGATCGGGAACAAAAGGTAACAAAAAGCAACCTGACAAGGGGTCAGAGACTGGCTTTGAACAAACTACGGAACAGAGAAGACATCATAGTGAAGCAGTCCGACAAAGGGGGCTCTGTCGTTGTGTTGGACCGTAAATATTACATTTCCGAGGCACAAAGACAACTTCAGGACCATGAGGTCTATGAAAAGTTACCGGGGGACCCCACACGGCTTTTTGGAGCGCTACTATTAGACCTGCTAGATGATGGCAGGTATCAAGGCTTAATAGATGATGATACCTTTGATTTCCTGAAAACTAAACATCCTGTGGTGCCGATATTCCATCACCTCCCCAAGGTACACAAGTCCTTGGAGGAGGTGAAGGGATAGCCCATAGTTTCAGGAATAGGGTCACTTCTTGAGAATTTGGGCAATTGGCTCGAATCACTATTGCAACCACTGGTGTACAAACTACCGTCTTTTCTAAGGGACACTAAACACCTATTAAATATAATGAGTACCTGCGAATGGGATGACCATATGTCATGGCTGGCCATTGATGTGGTGGGGCTGTATTCGGCCATCCCACATGAACAAGGCCTATTAGCCACTCGATATATGCTTGACAGATTTAGTGATTACTCGGCTAACCTGAAAAGCTATATTCTTCAAGTATTGAAATTTTCACTGACACACAATTATTTTGAATTCTTGGGTGATCATTACCTACAAAAGAGAGGCACGGCCATGGGGGCCAAATTTGCCCCAGCCTATGCAAACATCTTCATGGGCTACTGGGAGCACCAATACATCTACAGTGATCAAAATCCATTTTTTGGATCTATCATCGGATATAAAAGGTATATCGATGATCTCCTATTTGTGTGGTCTGGTACACAATCAGACAGTGAAATGTTTGTTAACTATCTCAATAACAATGAAGTTGGATTACAATTTACCTTCACTTTTGAGAAGAATGAGCTTCCATTCTTGGATCTAGTTCTAACTGGACTTCCAGGGGAAAACAGAGTAAGCACCTCACTATATGTCAAACCAATTTCGTCTAACACCTACTTGCATGCCAGAAGCAATCATCCTCCGCATACCAGTTATGGAATAGCCAAAGGGCAATTTTTGCGAATTCGGCGCAACTGCTCAGAGGATGATAGCTTTCTGGCAGAAAGTGAAATATTAACCAAGAGGTTGTTGGAGCGTGGATATGACATCAATGTGGTGCACAAAGCACTAGATGATGTCAAACATCTCAATAGGAATTCTCTCCTCGAGATTAGAACAGTAACAAAGGAAGCTAGACAGAAGCCCACCTTTGTGACTACCTATAGTCCCCAATACTACTCTATTTGCAAAATATTGCGCAAAAATTTGCCAATTTTGTTGGGAGATGATTTTCTTAAAGAGGATATTAAGAATGGTTGCTTTTGCGTAGCAAGACGAAATACAACCATCGGTAATCAAATTTCGCCATCAATGCTCAAGAAATCAAGACCACAAAGCAGTTGGTTGTCACAGAAGGGGCATTATAAATGTGGTAACAGTACCTGCAAGGCTTGCGGGTATGTCACCACTGGTAAATTTTTCCAATCCCTGGCCACACAAAAAGTGTACTCATTATCACAATGTACAAATTGTAGATCGACTTTCGTGATCTATATGATTACATGCAGCCTATGCCAGAAGCAATACATAGGGTGCACCTCCCGTGAAGCCAGGGAGAGGATTCGTGCTCACCTAAATGACATCGAAAGGGGAATAACACCCACTGGAGCCTCCAAACACTTTGTGGATGAGCATAATAAAGATATAAGCACATTCACCTGGACTGTAATTGATCAGATAAAAAGGAAGCCTAGAGGTGGAGATAGATTGAAGGACCTCCTTGCCAAAGAGGTGTTCTGGATCTTCACCCTAGTCAGTCGGCAACCATCCGGTCTAAACATTGAGACGGATCTGATCAATCACTGGTAATGGATTGCTCCTTACCTGTCTTCGATTATATTATATTTTCATATAATATAATCTCCAAATAAGTAATCGAGTAAAGTCACTATCTGTATCAAAGTATTAAAATATACAAATGTAAATACTTTCTTGTGTATGTTTTCAGTTGAGTTAGTTAGTTTCATTTCAGTTTATTTGAATTAGGAATCAGAGTTGATTAATTGGAGGGCATCACTATATTATGACATTATAAAATTTGGATTTGCAAAATATAAAGCCAGTATAGATAAAAGGATGAATCCAATAATACAGTTGTTGTTGTGATTGGTTACATGCCCTCCCGTTTACCAACTAAAAACCACTCTAAGGTTATTTAAATATGTATCTAGTACTTAGCATATTACCCACTGTTCACCAACTTAGAATCAGTGAGAGTTGAATATGACTGAGTTGCTACCATCTATAATAAGCAGCAAAAATGTATGATTACAAACAAAATTTTGTCCATATATATCATACAATGCGATTAGATTAGTAGTCTTTATTAAATATAAGAATATAGAAACTCTATTATTAGATTAGTTTAAACACCTTTTTCTTTCACTTATTTATCTATTAATTTATCAGTTTATGGTGATCAGGGTACTAGCAAGGCTAGATACATATATATAATAAAGCAAACAAGTCAGAGAATTACTATTCTGTAGCATAAGGCATTCAACCTTACACAGGTAGTTCTCCAGAGCAGGTACACGCCCACCAGTAACACAGGCAGGTCAGGCTATCCAATAGTAAGTCAGCATAGTCTATATCAGTCAGAATAGGGCATTAGGGCAGTATTCGGTCTATGATTAAGGCTCCCAAGGAGCTGAAACGCGTCAGACGCCCACCCCAGCCCCTTTTCTGCTGCCAATCATAGCCATTTGCCCAGTAATAATAATCTTAGAAGCTTTTATACTGTATTTGTCAATAAACATTCACCTTTTGCTTTGAGCTCCCTGTCTGGACCTTTCTTCGTTTTAATATATATATATATATATATATATATATATATATATATATATATATATATATATATATATATATATATATATATATATACACACATACACACACACATACATATACATACAAACATAAACACACATACATATACATACAAACATAAACACACATACATATACATACAAACACACACATTATATATATATATATATATATATATATATATATATACACACACATACAAACACACACATACATATACATACATACTGATGGCTGCAGGGTCAGAATAGCACAGTGTGAGGTCACTACAAACTGGGTTAAACCACAGCTTTAAACATATTATTCCACTGTGATTTACCCTGTGTTTATGGTATGGGTTTATTAATCCTTTCCCACTGTTAGAACGTTCCATGCCATCCTAACTACGCTAGGCTTTAGCACAGTAAGGACGGCATGGAATGTCCAAGCTGTTTGGTTGTACTGAAGCCATAGAAGCTTCCTAAATGGGATTGCGGGCTGGAGTGTGCCTAGCGTCACAGGCACTCCCCCCTGACCCGATGCCATCATAGAAATCACACGATCACATGAACGATCGCGTGTATTAAAATGTTTTACTTATTTATTTTCACCGGACAAATAAGTCCCGGCGGGAAAGGGCTAATTGCTGCATTTGTGCTTCTGGCAATTAAAAGGTTAATTAGAACACACACACAGCAACAAAAAAAGGAATAATTTCTAGCTCACAAATTGTTAGCCACTATGATTTTGAACAAAAATTATTCATTCATGCCCCTACCATTCTGTATCTTTCCATCCAAAATGTGTAAAATGTCCTGTCAGAGATAAATAAAATGCTGTATAAATAAGTATATATTTCTGTACTATATAAATCCATGCAAAGGCAGCAGTTCAAAGAAAATGCCTTTCCCTCAGGCAGAAAAAGGGTTATGATGCATGTAATGTATTTACCCATGGGCAAGATCAAAAGAAAGCATTACATGACATTACTGCAAACAACATTGTGAAATATGAAAACAAAAAAGAGATATGAGCATAACAGTAATGTTATAATAATAAAGAAAGAGACGTTCCTTATATCAATAGAAAACAATAGTGATAGTTCCCTTTATTTCAACCTATGCGACCTGTGCAGGGTTTTCTGGGTAAATTTCTGCATTCCATAACTCTGCCAGCTAACCAGAAAGGCTCACCCATGCTTTAGGCTTAAGTACAAGCGGGTCAGGTTCCATAAAAGGAATGCTATTAGCAAAGAAAGAAAAAAAAAAAAGAAAAAAAAGAGACAAAAAGGCAGAATGAAATGTGGAACAGCCATAGAAATCTTAAACACATACACGAATACAAACCTCTCCTACCGTTAGAATTAAAGGGAGGGCCCAGCTTTACCAGTGCTCTCTTTTTAAGTACTTATAGGGATATGAAATTAAAAATTAAAAACTTTTCATTCATTTTTGTTATCAAATTTACTTTTTTTCTCTACGTATCCTTAGGAGCAGCACTGGACTATTTATAACCAGCTGGTATTTGGTGGCTACACACATACGCCTCGTTATTGACTCACCAGATGTGCTCAGCTAGCTCCCATTAGTGCATTGCTACTGTGAAACTGAATTTACCTATGTGTTTAACCTGACAGAGAAATTTTTATTGAACTATTGCTTGCATATAACACATTACATACAGCCTTTTGTTTTTGTACTTTTATGTCTCGTTAATTTACATCTCTAAGTAGTTAATGGAGAGATTCAAGTTAATTTTCATGTTGTGTATATAAACACACACACACACACACACACATACATTACGCACATACATACATTATGCACACACAAACATACATACACATGCACACACATTACGCACATACATACATTATGCACATACACGCACATACATACACACGTACATACACACGTACGTACATACATACACACGCACATACATTACGCACATACATTATGCACACACGCACATACATTATGCACACACGCACATACATTATGCACACACGCACATACATTATGCACATACATTATGCACACACGCACATACATTATGCACATACATTATGCACATACATTATGCACACACGCACATACATTACGCACATACATTATGCACACACGCACATACATTATGCACATACATTATGCACACACGCACATACATTATGCACATACATACACACGTACATACATTATTCCTGTAATGTTCTAAACAAACGGAAAAGTGTTTCCCAAATCATCAAAATTAAAATAAAGGGACTTGAGGACTTGAAACCCAAAATGTTACTTTCATGATTCAGATAAAGCATGCAACACAAGTTGATTCTTCTAGAACAGTGTTTCTCAACCGCGGTCCTCAAGTACCCCTAACAGGCCATGTTTTTAATATAGCTGATCCCGTGCACTGCTGGTGCAATGCCGCCCCCTGCAGATTTGTGGCAAATCGGCTGCTAGCAGGGGGTGTCAATCAGCGCGATCATATATGATTGGGCGGATTGATGTCTGCAGCCTCAGAGCAGGCAGATAAGTTATGGAGTAGCGGTCTTTAAATGTCTCTTAGAAACATTGGTGAAACCTAAAGCGCCTACTCTATCCAATCTCAAAACTAAAATACTAAGATGACTTGCAAATTGAATAAGTAAATACCAAAATGGATATAAATTAAAGGATTAGCCTTTCTTAAAAAAGTGGAAATGGTTCATAAGGACACTTGATGTAAACCCCCAGAAAATCTTACTCGCACCCTTTTTACACAGAAAGTAGGCTGTTAGAACTCCTTGAGAGGTGAATGGTCCTAATAATATGAATAATATAATTGAGTATAGGGTGAGTTGTTGGGGAGAATGGACTTACTTTGTCCACCTTTTTTTGATAGTATGATTCAGGGCTCCTGAGTGAATAAAGAACACTGGGTATGAAGACGTTGATACCCTGAGTAATCCCGGAGGGAGAGGAGAACTATAATTCTGTTAGCTACATGACAAGTATTGATTGCATATCAGTTTTAAGTTTGTGTGTTCGAATTTATAGAAAATTGTTAAAAGCAGCGATCAAGAATATTTAATGCATGGAGAGAACATCCTTGCAGTACATAGAGACAGGGTTTACCAATTCTCTCTTCCAGTCTACTGGGAGTGTGATTTCTTCTGTAATTTCTTGTTTAAATAGTTTTTCTATAGACATTACTGCAGTACTCACATTTTCAGTATAGGTGGGATACAACAGGAAAAAAAACTATTTTAAATGATAATATAAAAGTAAAGGGACGGGGGAACTTCCGGGCGGTGGCCATGACAGGTCGCTAGATTGTTTGCTGCTCCATCTCTTTACAGCAATCTGCTTATAAAACATAATACTAATGCTCTATCAAGTGTTATTTACTTCTTCAAGTTGCACAGCAGAGCGAGCCCTATCGAGGGTTACCATCATTTTACAGTTTTGGAGCTTCATCTGGTCTACTGGAATAAAACACGGGCTGCGGCCTATAACCTAACCCCCCGGCAGGGACCCAGCGTGGCCTTGTCGTTACGATACAGTGATACCCCGCAGGAGGACACTCATCCTACCATAGGAACCAGTTACTATTCCAAAGCAGCCACATACAGGAAATTTGTCTCCATAGCAGCATACCATATCTGCTTTGAGATGACGGAAGCATTGGATAGATGGGAGCGCGCTATAACCCAGGCGATATGGGACCATTACCGGAGCCTGGAGAGGGAGCTTTGCGAACTGTTGCTGCCTGGGAAAGACATGGAGGGCGATCAACTAAGAATCTTGGACCCGCCAACAAGGGACTATGAGGATGAGCCCGATCCTTGCTAACACCACCGGCTCATCTAACCATACAGGCTGTGCTGGTGCCCTCAAGAATGATCCGCTGCCCACACCGGAACCCAAGCGAGAGGACTCTGTAGTATTGGGGGCCCTAACCTACACTAAGCAGGCACTTACTCTGCAAACAAAGTCCGCATCTGAGATGGAGGTGGAAACCTCCCTCGTTTTGTTGGAGCAAAAGGTCTACTTAAATGGCACAAAACTGACTTACCGGGATCATCAGATGACGCAGGTCGACTCATTTGCCAGATCCACAGTTTCTGACCCCGCACCGCGGCAAGTTGAGTCTGTTTTCACCTGCCTCCTTACGGTCGCACCTAGGACCGGAGGCTCCGGTGCTTTGAATCACTGCCTCCCTCTGGCGGGTTCACTTGACGGGCGCTCATTCTACCCACAAGACTGCAGGTACTGGAAGCGTAACTCGTCTTGCTGGGGATTCCGAGATGGTGTGGGGTAAAATAGTGGAGACTCTGCCTTGGGATGCAGGACTGTGAGCGACAAGGCTATTGGAACAGTTGCGATGGCTCAATGCGGCTCAGTGATATCCCTGCTAATGTTTGACGGGCTATGAGACTGTCTTACATCCCATCATAAAGACATACTGTTGGGGGCCCTGAAATAATCTGCCCTGTGTTTACCCTATGCAAGTCTCCTGGTTTAAGGGGTCCTGTTTATGTTTCCCGATCAGTGTTGGCCTCATACTTATCTTGATCTAAAGCCACTATATGTTATAGGGTCCCATAGCGATAGGCTTATTTGCAGTGGCATTGTTTGTCCCTTGAAGTGTTTGAATTTTTATATGCTTGGGGTAACAATATTATGCTAGGGGTAACAATATTTTGCTGGGACCTCTCTCTTATGCTCCACATCTATTAAGGCCCACTCCTGCTACGAAAGCCTTTAATGAGAGAGCAGAGACGAGGGGGGGGTGGAAGAGAGACAGAGAGATGCCCTTGTACTTTTGATGACGTTTTGTTTAAGACTAAAACTAATGGCTTTAGACTCCCCATACCTATCCACTTGAAGGCTATCTCCCTAGGTTCTTTGTTCCATGCCTTTTAGATATCAAGGTATCATTTACACTTTGTTTTCGACTTGTTACTTAAGTTGTCTAAGTTACTCAATTGCTTATGTTTTGCACATTATTTACATATCTAAAAGTTGAAGCTGGAATGATCCGCATTTATAACTCGCCTTACTGTCTTACTGAGATGATAATACCCCATAGCTGTTAAGATTATCTAGATACTCCTGATCCCTGTTCCCCACAAAGCCTGGGGTCAAGCATAGTAGGTGGTCACCATAATGATAACTCATAACAATGGCTTAATACATGTTTCGTCATTCACACATAGGCAAGTATATACATAGATAGGCATTACCCTTTACCATCCTGTACAAAGCCTGGGGTCAAGCATAGTAGGTGGTCACCATAATCATAACTCATAACAATGGCTTAATACATGTTTCGTCATTCACACATAGGCAAGTATATACATAGATAGGCATTACCCTTTACCATCCTGTAGTGACATCTTTGGTTATACTTTCCGTTGGTTGCTTGTTCAGAAATTTTGGTGCAAGGGTTCCTATATTATTTTATGTCAGTCCTATACACTGGGCCCAAAAGAGGTCCTGCAACTTTTCTCCCTCACACTCCCCACCCTAATTTCACCTGGTCATTTGCGGTCCAAAAGTGGCCGATATGTTTTACTAAGGGGAAATTGTTTATTACCAAGTTTCATAATGTTGTTAACACCAAAAAGTAATAAAAAGAGGTCTTACGTTGTACACCTAACTTTTTATTTGAAAAATCAAATTATGTCGATTTCTGTACAATCTTTGTCATGCCTTTTTATGTCTTGATCTTTGTATATTTGCTATTGCATGATGCTTGTTCATGTTCATTTAATTCCTCAATAAAAATCTTATTTAAAAAAAAAATAAATAATAAAAAAATAAAAGGGACTTTTTGAAAACAATTTAATACACTCCATCAGGTAAAATAGAACATGCATATATACACAGCCACACACTTATTATAAAGACTAAACGTAATTCACAAGCATAAAAATATAATTTACAGCCTCTTGGATTAAACCTGCACAGACAAAATAAACACTATGTGAATAAGTCAAGCAAATATGCACTGGATTTTCCTGGCAATAGTCTAAGCATGTCTTTATAAAGCCGTAGGCTGCTCCGTGACTCATCTAGTATAGAACAGCTGCCGATAGTGCTCCCAATTGCTTGCTCATTTATTTTGGTCTTTTCTTCTACAGGTTCAAGCTGTGACATACAGCAGGTTAAGCCTATGACAATACAGCAGCTTTGCTAATGTGCACACTTAGATAATTTGCCACATAGGTAGAATAATATATGGCTTTAAGAATGAAACCATACTGACTCTTCCCATCTGTACATAGTCCGGCTTTAGGAGATAAAGGTTGGGAAACTGCCCACCTGATCTTAAAGTAATGGTAAAAATGGACTGTGTGGTAAAGGTAGTTAGCTTCAATAAAGTATATATAATCAAGTCACTAAGTTTTTTTTTTTTTTTATTAATGCCTAAATATTTTAATTTTGTATATTAGTTATAGCTCCTTACCGCTCCTTCCTCCACCCCTTTCAATCTCCAAATTTAGCTCTGTGATGAAGAGATTGGCTGCACCCGCTCTCTACATAGGCATCCTGGCGCTCTCCTGAGATCAGCAGTGGTGCGTATGCACAATTCTGTTCTATATGCTCCTATGTAAACAATGAATCACGAGAAACATTGTTTACTGCTGGAGCAGAGAGTACTGCTGCACTTTTATTGTGGCCCGCTGCATGTGCTTCAGTCTGGTAAATGATGTCATCCCCTTATGCAACTACTGCGTATGCGTTCTCCATGAACACGCACAGAGTCAGGGTTTCGTAGAAAAAAAAAAGACTTGCATGCACAATGGATCAAAGGGGCGTTTTGTGTAGGGAGTTGTTAAATAAATCATGAAGTAGTGTAATATGTCATATGGTGTTGTTCATCTGAGTTGTATTTACCTAATTTTAAGACCTGCTAAAGGACCAGATGAAATTTACATGCAGCTATTGGTGCAGACCCTTGAAAAATATATATCAAGAAAGCATAAGTTAGGGATGGAAGCAACTAAAAATGTAGTTGTTTCCAAAAAAAAAAAAGACAGGGACTTCAGCACTCTAAAAAAATAATAATAATGAAGCTCCAAGGTTTAAAGTGAACTTATTAACACTTTATTGACATATGCAATCAAATCTCGTGACACACCATATCTCCCAAGAAGGGAAGTATACAGGTAAAGTATGACACACTATAAGAAAAAAAATAGTGTGCATAGACCTAAATCTGACCAGTCAGAGCGTACCCCTATAGCAAAGGCAAAGATTACATCAAATAGTAATAAGTAAGCTGAATATATTTCAAATAACCACACCCAGCTGCACACAGAACCTTCACAGTTAAAATGAAGGTATAACCTGGGCAGGTATGGAAATCGGGATCTAGGTTATCGATAATACAGGTATACCCCGCTCATACAGCGGGTTAGGAACCGGAACCCCGCTGTAAAGTGAAAACCGCCTTAAAGTGAAACAAGGCAGTTTTAGCCATCTTTTCACTTGCCAGTGTGTTTAAAAACATGTTTAAACTAACATATATTAGAGGTGCAATATTGCTATGTTTAGTTTAACACTAGCATAGCACAGTATTCAATAAATACTGTACCTGTAAAATATTGTCAATTACTGTAGTAAAATTTGCCAGACTATAATACTGAGACACAGATTGCACTGTAATGCTGTAAACAAAATGAACTGCACATAACAAAATGGTGCCAGTCACTTTTCTCGCAATCTCACGAAGATTACAGCACTGTTTCAAATTTTTGGAGGTTGAACTTCAGCTCCACAAAGTGCTGTATTAGCGAAACGCTGTAAAGTGAAGCGCTGTAAAGTGAGGTATACCTATTCCTACAAGGTTGCAGCAAGTCAAAGCAGACATAACATAAATGTAGTAAATGCAGATGAGATATTAGCAAAAAGTTGAAGGCATAGCAATATAAATATGAAATGGGTTAAATGATTATACACGCAGCTACATCCAACTGCTCACAGAAATGTTATTTTGTTGCTGTATTTGGATAATAATTACAATTATTCTGAACAACAATTGCAAGTGTGTTTATTCCTGACAACTGGGTAAAAGTTTATATTTTGTTTAATAGTCTGTTGCTGGATTGATAAGGGTTCTGCTACTCCTTTTGGTATAATATACTTTTAAATTAACCCTTACCGTGCACTACATAGTAGGTGTATCCCGAGCGGGGAACACTATCATTAATCTATGTATTAGACTTTCAAATTTATTATACTATGAGTGCTGGTACATTGTAATTCTTTTTATATATATATATATATATATATATATATATATATATATATATATATATATATATATATATATATATATATATACATACATACACACACATACATATACACATACATAGTATACTATATACTATATGTGTGTGTATTTATTTTTTAAGAGAAAGTATATTGTCCCTTTAAAGGATTAGACAATGGATAATGTCCACATACTGTAAAGCTGTTTATGTTAACTATACAGTACTTTGGTCATTGAACTTTGCTGGTAGCTGACACTATGCATGTCTATATGATGAGGTAAAAAAAAAAAAAACTTGCAAAGTGGATTTCATACAGAAAGACTACAGCAATGGACTCTGATCTCCTCTGTTAAAAAGTCAGATTTTACTAATTACTATGTGAAAGGTTTTATATACCTTAAATCCTCTTGTAAGGCATTTTGCTTATATGCATTTGTCCACTGCTTTGTAAGGCCTTAGGCTACTCAATTCCTTAACAAGACCGTATACATGATGTACGGGTTTAATAGAAAAAACTGACATGGGACAGATAAAGCTACTTCTTTTTAAAACATATGTCACTATACAACAATATATACAGTGTTGATCACATCATGTGATGCTTGCAAAACCTTATAAAAGATTAACTACCCAGAATTCTATTTCCTTTCACAGTCACTGGGGAATCCTCCTTCCTTTTATCCAGATCATTTTCCTAGTCTCCTCTACGGTCGGTGTCAATTTATGCTTCAGTAATCCCCAGAATTGGGACGTGAAGTGACAGTGCCAACATCCGCCTTTCAAACGTCCTAACACATCCCCCCTTCAGGGAGCTGACCTCAGATCCCTGCCGTTTTTTTCATAATAGTAAACATCTGATCCAGGAATCTTTTTAGATTGTGCCAATGCAGTAGTGTACCTCCGAGCTGTGTAAGCAGCTGCATTTTATCCCTATAGCATTAGCCAATATTAATACATGGCGAGGAAGGACAAAACTGCAATTTAAAAAAATAAAAAAAAGTTTAAATCTGCATTTTCAGATTAAAATTCTGAACTTATACTATACTGTGCCACAAAAATGTCTTGCAAAGAAAATAATTTATTATACCTACATATCTAACTATACATAAAAATACACACAAGCACACACACATTTATATATACGGCCGAAAATAGCATTTTTTGTTATTTCGGTTTTCGGGTTTTTTTGCCTTTTATTATCGGCAAAATTATTGTATAGCATATTTTAAATTTGATGCCAGCCTAGAGCTGCTGTTTGAGTTCATTACTTGACTTACTGTTTTGCATATAATAATAGTTTTCTAGGACTATACTTTATTTTGATAATTGGTAACAAAACAAAAACGGTTAAATCTAATTCTGTTACACAGAACTAAATAAAGAATAATACTAGCGATGCACCAAAATTTGGGCTGGCGAAAATGTGCAATTACAATTTCGGCTCAAAGAGGACCAAAATGGCTAAAAATGTACAGCCTTCCCCTGTTCTATTGAGTTACATGTATATCCTTAGCATAAGGTGAGCAGCACAGCACTGGCATGGTACACAGAGCACACACATAAGTACCATTACATGATGATATTTGAAACCAGCAGAGAAGGAAACCAAAGTTCTGAATAGTGAATACAAATATCAAAGGATGATAAGTAACATGTTTATAAACACTTGATATTATCAGACACAGCCCTAAGCACACACAGTTAATATCTTTAAGCCTTATATACAGTGCTCATACATCAGCCTCTTGTGCATAGACATTCTATTCGCCTGAGGCAAATATGCATGCACACTTTATAAGCATAAGCACCAAGCTCGCACACAGTTGGTACAAATTAGCACCCACCAGACAGTGTATACAAAAAAGCACAGTAACTTTCTATAACCACCTTGCACGTAAGGATGTAGCTAAGTCCAGTGGTCCTGGTGAAAGGTGACAGGCAGACTCCATTTGGGGCTCTGGACATATAATCTGACGGGTCAGTGTGAGACCCGAACCAGGAACTAGGCGGAGATACGATGAGAGACGATCAGGTGCAGCCACGCTCATCGCACGGATAACTACACCCAAAAAGAAAACATGTCCACCTCGTATTGTTGTCTGGCTATAACCACGCTCTTCCTTATAGAGCTCCTCCAGTTTCACTGCAGATCACGCCCTACTGTACAAGTGACCATGTTCATTTGTTGGAGCTTTCCCGCCTACAAGCTGTCTCAGCTACACACACACTGTAGGCCGGTTTTCGGCCAGGATCATCCTGAATCTTCGGTATCTGTTTCGGTCCAGAATTTTCATTTTGGAGATATATATATATATATATATATATATATATATATATATATATATATATATATATATATATATATATATATATATATATATATATATATATATATATATATATATATATATATATATATATATATATATATATATGTGTGTATATATGTGTATATATATATAACAGAATTTATGTTTACCTGATAAATTACTTTCTCCAACGGTGTGTCCGGTCCACGGCGTCATCCTTACTTGTGGGATATTCTCTTCCCCAACAGGAAATGGCAAAGAGCCCAGCAAAGCTGGTCACATGATCCCTCCTAGGCTCCGCCTACCCCAGTCATTCGACCGACGTTAAGGAGGAATATTTGCATAGGAGAAACCATATGATACCGTGGTGACTGTAGTTAAAGAAAATAAATTATCAGACCTGATTAAAAAACCAGGGCGGGCCGTGGACCGGACACACCGTTGGAGAAAGTAATTTATCAGGTAAACATAAATTCTGTTTTCTCCAACATAGGTGTGTCCGGTCCACGGCGTCATCCTTACTTGTGGGAACCAATACCAAAGCTTTAGGACACGGATGAAGGGAGGGAGCAAATCAGGTCACCTAAATGGAAGGCACCACGGCTTGCAAAACCTTTCTCCCAAAAATAGCCTCAGAAGAAGCAAAAGTATCAAACTTGTAAAATTTGGTAAAAGTGTGCAGTGAAGACCAAGTCGCTGCCCTACATATCTGATCAACAGAAGCCTCGTTCTTGAAGGCCCATGTGGAAGCCACAGCCCTAGTGGAATGAGCTGTGATTCTTTCAGGAGGCTGCCGTCCGGCAGTCTCATAAGCCAATCTGATGATGCTTTTAATCCAAAAAGAGAGAGAGGTAGAAGTTGCTTTTTGACCTCTCCTTTTACCAGAATAAACAACAAACAAGGAAGATGTTTGTCTAAAATCCTTTGTAGCATCTAAATAGAATTTTAGAGCGCGAACAACATCCAAATTGTGCAACAAACGTTCCTTCTTCGAAACTGGTTTCGGACACAGAGAAGGTACGATAATCTCCTGGTTAATGTTTTTGTTAGAAACAACTTTTGGAAGAAAACCAGGTTTAGTACGTAAAACCACCTTATCTGCATGGAACACCAGATAAGGAGGAGAACACTGCAGAGCAGATAATTCTGAAACTCTTCGAGCAGAAGAAATTGCAACCAAAAACAAAACTTTCCAAGATAATAACTTAATATCAACGGAATGTAAGGGTTCAAACGGAACCCCCTGAAGAACTGAAAGAACTAAGTTGAGACTCCAAGGAGGAGTCAAAGGTTTGTAAACAGGCTTGATTCTGACCAGAGCCTGAACAAAGGCTTGAACATCTGGCACAGCTGCCAGCTTTTTGTGAAGTAACACAGACAAGGCAGAAATCTGTCCCTTCAGGGAACTTGCAGATAATCCTTTTTCCAATCCTTCTTGAAGGAAGGATAGAATCTTAGGAATCTTAACCTTGTCCCAAGGGAATCCTTTAGATTCACACCAACAGATATATTTTTTCCAAATTTTGTGGTAAATCTTTCTAGTTACAGGCTTTCTGGCCTGAACAAGAGTATCGATAACAGAATCTGAGAACCCTCGCTTCGATAAGATCAAGCGTTCAATCTCCAAGCAGTCAGCTGGAGTGAGACCAGATTCGGATGTTCGAACGGACCCTGAACAAGAAGGTCTCGTCTCAAAGGTAGCTTCCATGGTGGAGCCGATGACATATTCACCAGATCTGCATACCAAGTCCTGCGTGGCCACGCAGGAGCTATCAAGATCACCGACGCCCTCTCCTGATTGATCCTGGCTACCAGCCTGGGGATGAGAGGAAACGGCGGGAACACATAAGCTAGTTTGAAGGTCCAAGGTGCTACTAGTGCATCCACTAGAGCCGCCTTGGGATCCCTGGATCTGGACCCGTAGCAAGGAACTTTGAAGTTCTGACGAGAGGCCATCAGATCCATGTCTGGAATGCCCCACAGTTGAGTGACTTGGGCAAAGATTTCCGGATGGAGTTCCCACTCCCCCGGATGCAATGTCTGACGACTCAGAAAATCCGCTTCCCAATTTTCCACTCCTGGGATGTGGATAGCAGACAGGTGGCAGGAGTGAGACTCCGCCCATAGAATGATTTTGGTCACTTCTTCCATCGCTAGGGAACTCCTTGTTCCCCCCTGATGGTTGATGTACGCAACAGTTGTCATGTTGTCTGATTGAAACCGTATGAACTTGGCCCTCGCTAGCTGAGGCCAAGCCTTGAGAGCATTGAATATCGCTCTCAGTTCCAGAATATTTATCGGTAGAAGAGATTCTTCCCGAGACCAAAGACCCTGAGCTTTCAGGGATCCCCAGACCGCGCCCCAGCCCATCAGACTGGCGTCGGTCGTGACAATGACCCACTCTGGTCTGCGGAAGGTCATCCCTTGTGACAGGTTGTCCAGGGACAGCCACCAACGGAGTGAGTCTCTGGTCCTCTGATTTACTTGTATCTTCGGAGACAAGTCTGTATAGTCCCCATTCCACTGACTGAGCATGCACAGTTGTAATGGTCTTAGATGAATGCGCGCAAAAGGAACTATGTCCATTGCCGCTACCATCAAACCTATCACTTCCATGCACTGCGCTATGGAAGGAAGAGGAACGGAATGAAGTATCCGACAAGAGTCTAGAAGTTTTGTTTTTCTGGCTTCTGTCAGAAAAATCCTCATTTCTAAGGAGTCTATTATTGTTCCCAAGAAGGGAACCCTTGTTGACGGAGATAGAGAACTCTTTTCCACGTTCACTTTCCATCCGTGAGATCTGAGAAAGGCCAGGACAATGTCCGTGTGAGCCTTTGCTTGAGGAAGGGACGACGCTTGAATCAGAATGTCGTCCAAGTAAGGTACTACGGCAATGCCCCTTGGTCTTAGCACAGCTAGAAGGGACCCTAGTACCTTTGTGAAAATCCTTGGAGCAGTGGCTAATCCGAAAGGAAGCGCCACGAACTGGTAATGCTTGTCCAGGAATGCGAACCTTAGGAACCGATGATGTTCCTTGTGGATAGGAATATGTAGATACGCATCCTTTAAATCCACCGTGGTCATGAATTGACCTTCCTGGATGGAAGGAAGAATTGTTCGAATGGTTTCCATCTTGAACGATGGAACCTTGAGAAACTTGTTTAAGATCTTGAGATCTAAGATTGGTCTGAACGTTCCCTCTTTTTTGGGAACTATGAACAGATTGGAGTAGAACCCCATCCCTTGTTCTCCTAATGGAACAGGATGAATCACTCCCATTTTTAAAAGGTCTTCTACACAATGTAAGAATGCCTGTCTTTTTATGTGGTCTGAAGACAACTGAGACCTGTGGAACCTCCCCCTTGGGGGAAGCCCCTTGAACTCCAGAAAATAACCTTGGGAGACTATTTCTAGCGCCCAAGGATCCAGAACATCTCTTGCCCAAGCCTGAGCGAAGAGAGAGAGTCTGCCCCCCACCAGATCCGGTCCCGGATCGGGGGCCAACATTTCATGCTGTCTTGGTAGCAGTGGCAGGTTTCTTGGCCTGCTTTCCCTTGTTCCAGCCTTGCATTGGTCTCCAAGCTGGCTTGGCTTGAGAAGTATTACCCTCTTGCTTAGAGGACGTAGCACTTTGGGCTGGTCCGTTTCTACGAAAGGGACGAAAATTAGGTTTATTTTTGGCCTTGAAAGGCCGATCCTGAGGAAGGGCGTGGCCCTTACCCCCAGTGATATCAGAGATAATCTCTTTCAAGTCAGGGCCAAACAGCGTTTTCCCCTTGAAAGGAATGTTAAGTAGCTTGTTCTTGGAAGACGCATCAGCTGACCAAGATTTCAACCAAAGCGCTCTGCGCGCCACAATAGCAAACCCAGAATTCTTAGCCGCTAACCTAGCCAATTGCAAAGTGGCGTCTAAGGTGAAAGAATTAGCCAATTTGAGAGCATTGATTCTGTCCATAATCTCCTCATAAGGAGGAGAATCACTATCGACCGCCTTTACCAGCTCATCGAACCAGAAACACGCGGCTGTAGCGACAGGGACAATGCATGAAATTGGTTGTAGAAGGTAACCCTGCTGAACAAACATCTTTTTAAGTAAACCTTCTAATTTTTTATCCATAGGATCTTTGAAAGCACAACTATCTTCTATGGGTATAGTGGTGCGTTTGTTTAAAGTGGAAACCGCTCCCTCGACCTTGGGGACTGTCTGCCATAAGTCCTTTCTGGGGTCGACCATAGGAAACAATTTTTTAAATATGGGGGGAGGGACGAAAGGAATACCGGGCCTTTCCCATTCTTTATTTACAATGTCCGCCACCCGCTTGGGTATAGGAAAAGCTTCTGGGAGCCCCGGGACCTCTAGGAACTTGTCCATTTTACATAGTTTCTCTGGGATGACCAACTTGTCACAATCATCCAGAGTGGATAATACCTCCTTAAGCAGAATGCGGAGATGTTCCAACTTAAACTTAAACGTAATCACATCAGGTTCAGCTTGTTGAGAAATGTTCCCTGAATCCGTAATTTCTCCCTCAGACAAAACCTCCCTGGCCCCATCAGACTGGTTTAGGGGCCCTTCAGAACCATTATTATCAGCGTCGTCATGCTCTTCAGTATCTAAAACAGAGCAGTCGCGCTTACGCTGATAAGTGTGCATTTTGGCTAAAATGTTTTTGACAGAATTATCCATTACAGCCGTTAATTGTTGCATAGTAAGGAGTATTGGCGCGCTAGATGTACTAGGGGCCTCCTGAGTGGGCAAGACTCGTGTAGACGAAGGAGGGAATGATGCAGTACCATGCTTACTCCCCTCACTTGAGGAATCATCTTGGGCATCATTGTCATTGTCACATAAATCACATTTATTTAAATGAGAAGGAACTCTGGCTTCCCCACATTCAGAACAC
>NC_069500.1:370489281-370619467 GCF_027579735.1 Bombina bombina
GGTCATAACATTCTATATGATCTACAACCACTAGGCAAATTACTTCTCCAAAAAGCTAATTGGAGTCAGGAGTCAGCTAACCTGGAATCTAATCAATGATTGGAGGTTTCGGCCAGGGCTGCTCTGCCCTTTAAAAACATCAGAAATGTAAAAAGGGACAGTTCACCCAAAATGTTTCTCCCATTTAAATTGCTTCCAATGATCCATTTTACCTGCTTGAGTGTGTTAAATTGTTTACAAGTAGCTCCTTAACCCCTATTTTGGCATTTGAAATAGCTGAGTTAGCTACTGATTTCCCAACCTATACCGAAAGTTTTGATACTGGAGTCTCAGCTATTGAATAGTAAACACAGCCATCAGAAGTTACACTCTCAGTGGTGTGCAGGATAGTTAAGTAATAAAATGATAATTTTCCATTGTTCTCTCTATTTATTGACCTTTAGTTTTCCAGACAAATATAAGATAAGGAAGCAAGTCTGTGTACATAAAGTAATAACATAATAATGAGATCTGATATTACATGAAGCTCAACCCATTGTAATAAGCTGTGGTTTAATAGCACAAAACCAGCTACTTCATATACAAAAATAAACCGAAAAATGCAATTTCTCATACATTTTATACTCTGCAGCTGGTATAACAAGTCACTGAAAATACATTATTATAAAACAATTTTACAGTGTACTGTCCCTTTAAGGTTGCTATTCTGAAATGGCAACACCTGATTTGAACCAGGTCTCAAACTAAAGAGGTCTTAGAAGACCTAAGATTAAGAATTTTTGAGCTGCAAAATACCAGAAAGGTTTCATGTTCAGCAATTCATGGTCAGACAAATTGTTTATAAAAGGAGAATGTTTTGTTGCCACACTCCCCAGGAGTGAGCATCCTGCAAAGATGGCTGCAAGAGCACAGAACAGAATGCAAAATTAAGTTTATGAATAATCCCAGTGTTCCAATTCAAGAAAACTTTGGAACATACCAACGTCTCTTGAATCTGCAATATGTAAACCACCAGACAAGAATAGTTTTCATGAGAGGAAACCACAGTAGACGCAACTGTTACACAAAAAACATTGCTGCACTTCTGAAGATTGCAAAAGAGCACTTGAATGACAGCGCTATTGGCAAATCAGTGTAGAGAGATTAAACCGAAGTTGAATTACTTGAGGAAAAGAAAAAAAAAAAAACGTTATGTGGGGGGAAACACACCAACATCAAAACCTGATCGTTTAGGCTGGGGGTTCTCTGCAGGAGAAAGTAAGGCCAACTGTCTTTCAATAGAAATTCAACAGAGTGGGTGAAGCAACAGGACAAAGACCCAAAGCACAGGAGTAAATCATAAAAATGGCTTCATAGGAATAAAATGCACCTTCAGTAGTAGCCCTAGTCTGGACCTTTACCGATTGCAATGCTGGGGCATGACCTCAAGAGAGATTCACACCAGATGTTCTATAGACATTGGTGAACTGAACAGTTATGAAAACAGGAATGTCACACATTTTCTCCTGACCATTTTGCAGGTCTGATCCGCAACTATAGGAAATGTTTGATTTAGGTTATTGCTGCTGCCAAAGGAAGGTCAAACAAACCGTTATTAGATCCAAGGGTTAGATACTTTATCCACCCTGCACTGAGAATGTTTACACTTTGTTTTCCATAAAGACATGAAACCCTATACTTGTGTGTTATTTGTTTAAGTATACTGTGTTTGTCTATTGATGTGACACATTTGAAGTTTAGATCAAATTCTATAACCAATTTATGCAGAAATCCCGGTAATTCCAAAGGGTTTGCATACTTTTTCTTGACACTGTACCGAACAATCAAAGAAATCTTGCGGTCTCCATCTTTTTGCATGTTTGTGTGTATATTTGTAACACTAGAAACAAAAAAGCATGAGAAATTATAATTGCCTGGCACAACTATGTTGGCATTTTCTTCTTTCATGGGTCTCTCATTCCTCGTTCACTATACATGTCCCTGTTGTCCTTGGTGTGTAAACTGCCGCAGGTCACTCAGGACAGATAGTGCTAGAATGACACTCTCTTACACACTGGGCTACTTACAGAACACATTTAGTTTAAGCAGTGGCCTATTTAGGTTTTGTGCTGCCCTAGGCACTCAAAATTCTGCTGCCCCCCTCCCCCTAATGTTTTAGGCCTTTTTCCACCTAATATATTTTTGGGTCAGTGAAAGGCTTTAAATAGAAAACAGAGAACAGTGAAAAAACACAACTCCACTTATAAATCAGGAGATAACAACAGCCCTGAATCCCTGGGTGTATTGATTAGTTGTGAAAGATATATTATTAGACTTTATTACAGTCTATGAGGAGAACATTTGACACTGGCTTGGCTTTCAAAGTCTAAATTCATTTTAGAGATTTAAAAATAGTAACATAAGATAATAAAGTCGAACCCGGGATGCATAATTGTTTTATGAACACTTTCTTTAAAGATTACTGACCTACAACTTTGTTATATTTTGAGTTCAAGAGGTATAGGAGATAATATGTATTTATTTCACCAGACAAGTTTGGCAGAGCTATGGAACTGAATAGGTTAATATAGAAATAAATCATTATTACCTACATATCACATTTGCCATTGCTCACTACTGCACATAATTCAATTCTTATTGATCCCAGATAAATGTTTAATATGCAAGAAATTTGATACCATCTGATCCTAACACCATCCCAAGCAATATGTAGACTGACATGCTCTGTGTGGTATTGTGTGGGTAGCTAATAATTAAACTGAACACCCAAATAGGGACAACAAAGGAGATCCCAGAAGAAAGAAGATCATTTTCTATTTTCCCAGAAAGCTGAATGTGAGCTAGGATTGTACGACAAAGATAGCTCAGATCCACAAAACATAAAACCTATTCATCTCTAGGAAAGACAGCTCTGCATTCTGTACACTGCAAACTTCATGAGAAATTATTTGAATGTGCAAATTGTTTATATAATTAGCAACGTTTGAATATTAAAATGGATAGTAAAGTCCAAAATAAACTTTCATGATTCAGATAGGGCATGTATTTTCAAACATCTTTTTAATTTACTTTTATCTCTTGTTATTTTTAGTTGAAAGCTAAACCTAGGTAGGCTCATATGCTAATTTCTAAGCCCTTGAAGGCCACATCTGCATTTTACAGTTTTTCACAGCTAGAGGGCGTTAGTTCCTGTGTTTCATATAGATAACATTGTGCTCATGCACGTGAAGTTATTTAAGAGTCAGCACTAGATGCCTGAAATGCAAGTCTGTCAAAAGTTCTGAGATAAGGAGGCAGTTAGCAGAAGCTTAGATACAAGTTAATTACAGAGGTAAAATAAAAAATGTATTTCTATAACAGTGTTGGTTATGCAAAAACTGGGAAATGGTAAATAAAGGGATTATCTATCTTTTTAAACAACATTTTTGGTGTTTACTATCCCTTCATATATTAGATATATCTCTATCTCTCTATCTATCTATATCTATCTATATATCTATCTCTAATAAATATAAATATAATATATATATAAAACACGGAAGGGAACTGCACTATCATACCGGACCGGGTACACATCCCATGACCCTGCAACATGCTCAGCCCTGGGTGCCACTGGCCACAAGCAGTTAACCCCAGACAGGTCTGGGTGCAAGAACCATAGGGAAAATTACAAAACAAATTAATACAACACACAGAGAAAACCCAGCACTCACTTACAAGCTCTCAGCTAAGATTTAAAAGCAAAAATGGAAAGGTTAGTCACAGCATCTGGCCAAATGGGACAAGCTCAGGTACCACGTCAAGATC
This sequence comes from Bombina bombina, assembly GCF_027579735.1. Taxonomy (NCBI): domain Eukaryota; kingdom Metazoa; phylum Chordata; class Amphibia; order Anura; family Bombinatoridae; genus Bombina; species Bombina bombina. Next base: position 370,493,089 of record NC_069500.1, read on the forward strand.
CTTTCCAATACCTGAGACCCTAAACCAGCCACACAATGCAAGCTTTCAAATCCAAACAAACTGAAAACAAGGGAAGGGTGCACAGGAATATGTAACCACCCTAGACATATACAAAACACGGAAGGGAACTGCACTCTCATACCGGACCGGGTACACATCCCATGACCCTGCAACATGCTCAGCCCTGGGTGCCACTGGCACTCACAGGAAGCTGTGCTGTCCCCAGAGCCACAAGCAGTTAACCCCAGACAGGTCAATTTTTGCTTTTAAATCTTAGCTGAGAGCTTGTAAGTGAATGCTGGGTTTTCTCTGTGTGTTGTATTAATTTGTTTTGTAATTTTCCCTATGGTTCTTGCACCCAGACCTGTCTGGGGTTAACTAGATAGATAGATAGATAGATAGATAGATAGATAGATAGACACACACACATACATACACACACACATACATACATACATACATACACACACATATATACACACACACACACATACATATATACATACACAAAACACGGAAGGGGACTGCACTCCTAGACCGGACCGGACACCCATCCCATGACCCTGCAACATGCTCAGTGAGTGCTGGGTGCTCAGTGGCACTCACAAGAAGCTGTGCTGTCCCCAGAGTCACAGGCAGTTAACCACAGACAGGTCTGGGTGCAAGAACCCTAGGGGAAATAACAAAACAAATGAATACAACACACAGAGAAAACCCTGCACTCACTAGCAAGCTCTCAGCTAAGATTAAAAGCAAAAATGAAAATGTTAGTCACCGCATCTGGCCAAATGGGACAAGCTCAGGTACCACGTCAAGGTTCTTTCCAATACCTGGGACCCTAAAACAGCCACACAATGCAAGCTCTCAATCCAAACAAACTGGGAACAAGTGAAGGGTGCACAGGCTTATGTAATCACCCCAGTCATATACAAAACACGGAAGGGGACTGCACTCCTAGACCGGACCAGGTACACATCCTATGACCCTGCAACATGCTCAGCCCTGGGTGCTCAGTGGCACTCACAAGAAGCTGTGCTGTCCCCAGAGTCACAGGCAGTTAACCTGGGTGCACAGCTTCTTGTGAGTGCCACTGAGCACCCAGGGCTAAGCATGTTGCAGGTTACATAAGCCTGTGCACCCTTCACAGGATTTTCTCTGTGTGTGTATATATATATATATATATATATATATATATATATATATATATATATATATATATATATATATATATATATATATATATATATATATATATATATATATATATATATATATATATTGCAAATGAATGCACTCTCAGGAATTCTTTGTAGTGAGTCAAAAAACAAAATTTTATATATATTTAAAAATATGCGCAAACAGGTTTGCCAAGTTTAATGCAAATCACATGTCGATATTTTGACTTCATATGTAAGCCTTTATTGAAACAAACAGAACAACCAACGTGAATAAGACAAACCAATCTCCCAATATTTAATACATAAAACCCCACCTATTGTGAACATTAAGATGGTGCAAAAAAAAAAAAAAAAGACATCATATAAAAAGAACCTATAATATTACAATATATCACTTACATAAATATATCAAACTTAGTTGCTTTTGAAATAACATCATTTTTCATACCCTATCTTTATCTAGTGAACATTCATAAAGTGCGTTATACATTCTATCATTTTTATTATGCACCAATAATATTATTACATTATTAAAATTGTTTACTCAACCTCCACTCAGCCATCTCAGCAGCCTTGTTATGGTGCTAAACATAACCAATGTGGTCAACGTCAGAGACAAATGCTCCCTGTTGCTACGCAACATACATAAACTGTAACGCCTATGTATATTATATACTGCTACTGTACATGATCGTCAGCTATCTATAATAGCGTAGGTAAATACCCATAGATAGAATTTAAATAGGTTTTAACATAATTTATTATGTAGTACCAAACGACTGTAATGTGTCTCAGACACATGAAAACAATATGGTAATTGTATTTCAGTACAGAAACATACATTACAAAAACTGTAATCAATTAAATAAAAGGCTACCTTTGCTTCAAGAATGTCTTAGTTAAAGTTTACTAAAAAAAAAAAAAAAAAAAACTCTCTCTCCATTAAATTTGTTCCCAATGATCCATTTTACACGCTGGAGTGTTTTAAATTATATAGCACCTTAGCCTTTATATTTGCATTTGAAATTGATGATTTAGCCTGTAGTATCCCTACCTATACTGAAGTTTCTATACCTAGGTATAGGCTATTGAGAAACTATGTAAACACAGCAAGCAGAAGAAATTACAATCACAGTGGGAGGTGGAAGACATAGAGCTCTAAAATGTTATTTTTCTATTGTTCTATCTAAGTATTGTACAGAGACAGAGATAAGAAAGGAAAGCATTTGAGTGATCAGCTAACAAGATCCGATTTGTCAGCAACCCAAGCCTATTTTGATGGGCTGTGGTTTCAAAGAGCAAATCCAGTTATTTATTTTACAAAAAGAAGCACAAATGAGAAATTCCTCATACATTTTATACGCTGTAGATGGTACAACATGTCATGGAGAACACATTCAGGAAAAAAACAATTTTACAGTGAACTGTCCCTTTAAGACTTATGTCTTACAAGGACATTATATATTCTGAGGTTGGTAACTGTTCTGAACTCTCAGTGCACAGGGGCACGTATTTAAAGGGACACTCAATCAAAATTAAACTTTCATTATTCAGATAGAGCATTCCATTTTAAACAACTTTCCAATTTACTTCCATTAACTAAATGGGCACAGTCTTTTTATATTTAAACTTTTTGAGTCACCAGCTCCTACTGAGCATGTGCAAGAATAAGTGTGTATGCATTTGTGAATGGATGATGGCTGTCACATGGTACGTGTATGCATTTGTGATTGGCTGATGGCTGTCACATGGTACAGGGGGAGTGGAAAAAGACATAACTTTTAAAATTGTCAGAAAAAAATCTACTACTCATTTGAAGTTCAGACTAAGTGCTATTGTTTAGTCTTGTTATCCTGCATTTGTTGATTATGCAAATATACTGTGTTGACTGGTCCTTTAAGGGTATTCATTGTAGATTGGCCTGGTAAGCTAGAGAGAAAAAGTAAACACCCCTGCTCTATCTTCTTGTAGTTCCTGTAATCATAACCCATTTTTATTGCACAGCATATAAAGAGGGAGCTAGGCAGCACATTTTTATTGCACAGCATATAAAGAGGGGTGCTAGGCAGCACATTTTTATTGCACAGCATATAAAGAGGGGTGCTAGGCAGCACATTTTTATTGCACAGCATATAAAGAGGGGTGCTAGGCAGCACATTTTTATTGCACAGCATATAAAGAGGGGTGCTAGGCAGCACATTTTTATTGCACAGCATATAAAGAGGGGTGCTAGGCAGCACACTTTTTTATTGCACAGCATATAAAGAGGGAGCTAGGCAGCACATTTGTATTGCACAGCATATAAAGAGGGAGCTAGGCAGCACATTTGTATTGCACAGCATATAAAGAGGGAGATAGGCAGCACATTTGTATTGCACAGCATATAAAGAGGGGTGCTAGGCAGCACATTTTTATTGCAGAGCATATAAAGAGGGGTGCTAGGCAGCACATTTTTTTATTGCACATCATATAAAGAGGGTGCTAGGCAGCACATTTTTTATTGCACAGCATATAAAGAGGGGTGCTAGGCAGCACATTTTTATTGCACAGCATATAAAGAGGGGTGCTAGGCAGCACATTTTTTATTGCACAGCATATAAAGAGGGTGCTAGGCAGCACATTTTTTATTGCACAGCATATAAAGATGGTGCTAGGCAGCACATTTGTATTGCACACCATATAAAGAGGGTGCTAGGCAGCACATTTGTATTGCACAGCATATAAAGAGGGAGCTAGGCAGCACATTTGTATTGCACAGCATATAAAGAGGATGCTAGGCAGCACATTTGTATTGCACAGCATATAAAGAGGGTGCTAGGCAGCACATTTGTATTGCACAGCATATAAAGAGGGTGCTAGGCAGCACATTTTTATTGCACAGCATATAAAGAAGGTGCTAGGCAGCACATTTTTATTGCACAGCATATAAAGAGGGGTACTAGGCAGCACATTTGTATTGCACAGCATATAAAGAAGGTGCTAGGCAGCACATTTTTTATTGCACAGCATATAAAGAGGGTGCTAGGCAGCACATTTTTTATTGCACAGCATATAAAGAGGGTGCTAGGCAGCACATTTTTATTGCACAGCATATAAAGAAGGTGCTAGGCAGCACATTTTTATTGCACAGCATATAAAGAGGGTACTAGGCAGCACATTTTTATTGCACAGCATATAAAGAAGGTGCTAGGCAGCACATTTTTATTGCACAGCATATAAAGAGGGGTACTAGGCAGCACATTTGTATTGCACAGCATATAAAGAGGGTGCTAGGCAGCACATTTTTACACATAAAATGTGAAGCTAAAAAAAGGAGTAAATGCATTTGTCTAGCACAGATTAGGTGGAAAAAGTAGACAGGATCTCAAGAGCTGACCAGCATCTTGTCATTGTGTGGTTTCCCCAATCCTGTGCAGGTGGTAGTGATGATAAAGTCTGAAGTCAAATCAACTGTAAAATGTGGTAAAAAAAAAAAAAACACACACACAACTGTATTTGTCCTCATAGCCTCCTGTGTGAGTCACTTACTGATACTGAAATGTGGCCAAGTGACACAAACATAATAAAAGTGAAACTCCTTGACAGGTTAATGAGTGGTAATCTGCATTGCATAAAAGAGACATGCAATAAAAAAAGATAGCTCAAAGTAATCTTGGTGGGTCAAAGGTACCCAATGATCTTCAATACAGCAGCTAGCAAGAGATTAAAGGGACAGTATACACCAATTATCATTTAACTGCATGTAATAGACACTACTATAAAGAATAATATGCAGAGAAAGATACTGATATAAAAATCCAGTATAAAACCTTTAAAAAAAAAAAACTGATCTTAGAAGCTCCCAGTATAACACTGTTGATGATGTTAGGCTGGGACACCCAGTGAAAAGGGCTGGGTAAACAAAAAGTGCAGACGCTTCTCCCCACCTCCCCTGCATATGAAAAGACATAAACAGGAGCCTGCAGGACTTTATACAACTGGCACTGTGGGGCTTGGTTAGGAGTCTTAAAATCAGCACAATGTTCTTAAAAAAAAATAAGCAAAAATAAACCTTTTTATAAAAAAGCAATACCAGATGGGCTATATAAATGGATCATCTACAAAACATTTATACAAAGAAAAATCCAGTGTACAAATATCCCTTTAAGTTTTGTGAAAGCAACTGGGATTTGGGACCCAAAGCGGTCTGAAGCATTTAAAAGGGACAATAAAAAAAAAAAAATCCAAAATTGTACTTTCATTACTCAGACAAATCATACAGTTTTAAACAACTTTCCAGCTTACTTCTGCTATGAAATTTGTTTAATTATCTTGGTATCCTTTGTTGAAAGAGCAGCAATGCACTAATGGGAGCTAGTTCAGCACATCCTATGAGCCAATGACAACAGGCATATAAGTGCAGCTACCAATCAGCAGCTAGTTCCCAGTAGTGTATTGCTGCTCCTTAAGACTATCTAGGTATGCTTTTTAACAAAAGATTCCAAAAGAACAAAAGAAATTAGATAATAGATTACCTACAAATAATTCCTTGCCAATATCACAATCAATTCCTTATCGGCTTACATTTTTACACTTAATTTACATGTCTGTATGCCTAATGTCTCTTCCCATGACAGAATGCAATTCACTACCAGAAGAATAATAAAAAGACAAAACAAGTAGGGCCGGTAGAAAAAAGGTGTAAGTACAAATCAGTCACTGCAGGGCTGGGAATGACTAATTCGGCTCAGCAAATATTTGGGTTTTTGAAGGCATATCCAACTCAAAATAAAACTTCAAATAAAGTTCAACATACCATGTAAATTCAGAAGAAAGAGTCCCTTTGATTACATTTCTAATATGAATCATTAAAATAACCAAACCATATTCTGAAACAAAGTAAGCCAGAAAATTAACATAGTAGTAACACATGACAAGTCAATACATTATTAAAGGGACATGAAACCCCCAAAAAATGTTGATATGTTTTAGATAGAGAATTAAATTTTAAATAATATTCCAAATTTACTTCTTTTATTTGATTTGCTTAATTCTTTAGATATTTTTGTTGAATAAATAGCAATGCACATGGGTGAGCCAATCACACGAGTCACCTATGTGCAGCCACCAATCAGCAGTTACTGAGCCTATCCAGATATGCTTTTCAAAACAAAATATCAAGAGAATGAAGCAAATTAGAAAGTTGTTTAAAAATTGTATGCTCTACCTAGATCATGAAAGAAAAATTTGGGGCTTCATGTCTCTTTAAGGGTGAATAACTCCATCTCGGTGGTGGTAAGTCTTTAAAGTTATAGTAAACATATAGCGAAGCTGCAGCTGGCCGGCCCCCCTAAGTGCAGCTTTTTTTTTTTTTTCTTTCTCATGCTGACAAGCTCGCTGTACAGCCAATCGGACGCATACAACCCAGTTTTTTACTGCTATTGAGGAGAATAGATTACCATTGGCTGTACCGCCACAGCCACCTTGTCAGCACACACAAAAAAGCAATAAAAAAAAGGTAAAATATATACTTTTACAATACATTTAAACTGAGCCCCATGTCACAATGACATTACATGCCCTGATTTTTAGGGCAAGGTTTATCAATTTGCGAGTGAACAGGATTCACAAGTTGGGAACCTGTCCGCACTTGATCACAAATTGTGGGGCGATATGTTCCCCATATTTATCATTGCACGACAGAACACGTGTGCAATGCCGCCCCCCTACCCTCACACAACCAATTGCGAGTGAGTAGGGCTTGTCAATCACCCTGGTCGAATTAATCCTGGGTGATTTTCATCCGCCAACTCCAGTTTAGCTGAGAGAGTTTATGAAGCAGACGTTTAAATTGCGGATTCATAAATATCAGTTTCAAGCTCAAATGAGCGAGACTGCAACCAATCGAGGCATTTGCCACGTCATAAAAATTGCCCTTAATATTGCAAAGTTTACTACCACTTTAATGTGTCAGGGATTTCCAAACTAAGGGGAACTTGCCAACTCTGAAGAATGTTTGGTATTGAACATACTTCTAATTTACTAAAGTTAAAGTGAAATTCTATTGCAATAATAAACTAGTATATTATATGTGTTTTATTAATAAATAAATGCTAATTTTGTACTAAGTTTACCCTGCAAAGTTGTTCACCAGACGAGCTCACACACAGTGTCCCAATAACTTTTTCCTGCATTGCAGCTCTTATTGGTAGTGATGCACCGAAATGGAAATTCTGGACCGAAACCGAATCCGAAAATCCGTGATGCACTTGGCCGAAAACCGAAACTAATAACGAAAATGTATTTTTTCAAATTATTTTCAAATTTTCTTTTAGTTTTTTTTTTTGCATAATTAGAGCCAATAAAAAAAGCCCACACTTTTATTGAAAGTAACACACTAAAATTGGACAAAAATATCTTAAAACAATAATATGCTACACAATAATTTTACCAAGAAAAAAAAAAAAAAAGGCAAAAAATAATGCAATTTTCGGCTAAAATGTGTCTGCGACCAAAATTTTGGTGCATCCCTACTTAAAAAAAATTATAAATGTCAATATACTGTATTATTCTTCATTTAGTTCTATGTAACAGAATCCTATTTAACAGTTTTTTTTACCAATTATCCAAATAAAGTATAGTCCTAGAAAACTCATTGTATGCAGAACAGTAAGTCAAGTAACAAACCTAAACAGCAGCTCTAGGCTAGCATCAAATTTGAAACATGCTACACAATAATTTTACCGAAAATAACAGGCAAAATACCCGAAAACTGAAATAGCCAAAAATGCAATTTTCGGCTGAAACTTTCTGCCGCCGAAATTTCGGTGCATCCCTACTTATAGGGATATTAAACAATAACATTTTTCTTTTTTTTTTTCTTGGTATCTTTTATTCGCAGTGCTTGACAAATGTGTTTAAAAATTAGGAGCCAGTAAGAATATTTAGGAGCCAGGCATATTTTTAGGAGCCAGACCATTGGATTTGTATATAGACATATGGAGAAAAAAACAAAAAGTTAGGAGCCAGGGGTAAAATTCTAGGAGCCAGTGGCTACCAGGTTCCTGGGTTTGTCGAGCCCTGTTTAATTGAAAAGCAGGGACATAATCTCAGGAGCACTATAAGGAAGCAGTTTTGCAAGCGCACTAGATGGCAGCACTACTCATGTATTGCTCCAGACACCAAGTATTTCTTCAACCAAACAAATCATAAGCCGTAAATTGGAAACTTTTCCAAAATTGTATTATGCTCTGTCAGAATCACAAAAGAACGTGTTTGTGTTTCATTATAACATGTTCCGATAAGATATTAGATAAAAGGTCATGTGTATCTATTTCACTGGAAATGGTCACAAACTGTGCTTTTTTTTGTAATCAACTTACTTCAATTACAAATATATTTTAACCAGGTCCTGAATATTTGTAGGCGCCAGAGAACAAGAACAGTGTAAGAAACAAGCCAATAAATGTGTTAATGTGATGGTAAACCCAAGCGTATAACAAACGCTAGGATTTACCATCACTAAAAATAAACTGTTTATCTCGTTTTTTACAAAACGATGATAAAACTCACACTATATCTGTAAGGAAAGACGATCGCTAACAACGCCTCCGGCCACAGCGCTTTCTTCAATGAGGTGAGGTTTCCACCTCTAGACCAATAATCATGCGTGTCAGCTGACATCCTAGCACGGCTATTGGTCTAGAGGTGAAAATGACACCTCACTGGAGAAAGCGCTGTGCTCTGGGCAGCCACAGATTTAGCGGTCTTCTTACCTTACAGAAAGGGCGAGTTTGACATAATTTTTTACAAAACGATGAAACGAATGTTTATTTTTAGTTATGGTAAATACTAGCGTGCATTATACGCTTGGATTTACCATCACTTTAACAGCCGGTCAGTCATAAGTGTTGGTATATTAATCAAGAATGTCAAATCCAAGGAAGAGTTCCACAGTGGGACAGTGTAGTAATTTTTACATCTCAAAAGTAAAGATAATGTTCAGTACTTTCATTCTAATAAACGAGCAGCAGATAATTGTATTAAATGGACATTGTAGTGCTTTTATTTGTTTGTGTGTCATTATTTCAGTACTAACACTAGAACCCTGTGTTTAACCCACTCAAAGGGGTTAAACACATGGGTTAAGTCCTGCTTGGGATCAAGAGAGAACTGCTGGTCCCAGGAAGGAAATAACCAGTGAGCAAATCCGCAGCAACAGTCACACAATGTCACCAATCACTGGCTGTGTTCAGGTCTCTGAAATTTACTTATGTGTTTAACCCTTGGTGGTGGTTAAACACAAAGGCCTAGTTCACATTGCTTATGCTAACTGTGTAAACTGGTGGTAAAACAAGTATGTCCATTAACGTCTATAGAGATGTTTTATGTTACCACCAGTTTACAACAGCAATGGAAATTAGACCAAAGTTCCACAGGGAGTAGCGCAAAAATGACATGCTCTAACAAATTACAATGTCCGCTTAAAGGGACAGTCTACTCCAGAATGCTATTGTTTAAAAAGGTAGATAATCCCTTTATTACCCATTGCCCAGTTTTGCATAATCAACACAGTTATATTAATATACTTCTTACCGCTGTGATTACCTTGTATCTAAGGCTTTGCAGACTGCCCCCTTATTTCAGTTCTTTTGACAGACTTGCATTTTAGCCAATTAGTGCTGACGCCTAGGTAACTCCACGTGCGTGAGCATAATGTTATCTATATGGCATACATGAACTAACACCCTCTAGCTATGAAAAACTGTCAAAATGCCCTGAGATAAGAGGGGGCTTTTTAAGGGCTTAGAATTAGCATAAGAGCCTACCTAGGTGTAGCTTTCAACAACGAATACTAAGAGAACAAAGCAAATTTGATGATAAAAGTAAAATGGAAAGTTGTTTAAAATTGCATTCTCTATCTTAATCATGAAAGTTTAGATTTGACTAGACTGTCCCTTTAAATTTTAGAAAATGTTTTAGTTGTGATCCAAATCTACTCCTCTACCCACTGCTATTTTCAGCACACCAAGTGCACAGATGTGTGAATCATCCATGAGAACTGAAATTCAGCTTCAGAACCGTCTCTACAATTAGTTAATTTATGTCCCTTCATGAAGCCACCTATGTACATTGTTCTGGGTCATTGTGTTTAGGTAGATCAGTGGTGCCATATATTCTGCTAAGGCACACAGTTTGTTTACATATCAGTATATGCTGTTGCTTGAAAAGAATTGCTAACATTTCAAGTAAAGCAATGCAGCCTTTTTATTTCAAAAGGTTATTTGATCCTGATATAGATAAAATGTATGTTTTCCCTTTTTAATTAAACATAATCAACAAAGTTATGGCAGCCAATTTAATCCCATATCTTCATGATCAAAGCAAACTCAGGGGAAATGTGAGTAATGGATATTGGGGCTTGCTGAAATATGGCACAGTCAATGGGTAATGGTAGCAAAAATGTACAATGTTTGTAAAATAAGAACCTTTAAATGATGTTTGTCCTGAACATAAACAACATGCAAACATAATGAAGAGGACAGTAAAGTGATCAAATAGTTATTAGTTGCCTTAAAATGAAGGTCTACACCAAAAATGTTATTGTTTAAAAAGATAGATGATGCCTTTACTAGCCAGTTCCCAGCTTTGCACAACCAACATTGTTATATTAATATACTGTACTTTATAAAATTTAAACCTCGAAAGTTCTGCATGTTTCTTAGTCACTACAGATAGCCTCTTATCACATGCTTTTTTATTTATTTTTTATTAGCTTTTCACAACAAGAGACTGCTAACTAATGTGTGGCATATAAATAACGTGCTCTTTCCTGTGAAGTTGTGCAGGACACAGCATTAATTGGCTAAAATGCAAGTCAATAGATAATAGCCATGTGATAAGGGGGCGGTCAGAAGAGGCTTAGTTAAAGTGAAGGTAAACTTTGGTGAATGAAAGCCCGTTTTTTAAAAATACTATTAAAAGCAGGGGCACTTTCATTCATCAAAGTTTACAAAGCAGCCGTTTTGTTAAAAAATAAAAAAAAAATTACCTTTTTTCTTTTCACAGCTAGAGCAGCTTCCCCCACCTAGAGATCCTCTCTTCACACGTCAGCAATTACTAATCCTGCTTTCTCCAAACACAGCATGGCCTTAGGCATTGACTACCCTGGGGGGAAAGCTGTGATTGGAGGAAGCTGGATTAGTCATTGCTGACGTGTGAATAGAGGATCTCTATGTGGGGGAAGCTGCTCTAAGGTGTGAAAAGAAAATAAAAAGGGTTTTTTTTGTTTTTGTTTTTAAAACAAAACAGCTGCTTTGTAAACTTTGATGAATGAAAGTGCCCCTTTCATAGTATTTTTTTAAAAACAGGCTTTCATTCACAAAAGTTTACCTTCACTTTAACAAGGTAATCACAGAGGTAAAAAATTATATTAAAAAAGGACCACTCAAAACATATAGAAATCAAAAGTTAAAAAAAAAATAATAAGTACCATCCCATAGTAAAGATAAGAGAATCACTCTCAAGCATAATTTATATCTAAATTTGAAATTTTCAAGAAAACGTACTTTAAAAAACTACAGCATGACCCCCGCTGGCCAGAGGGGGATTTCCATCATAGTTACTGACCATGGTTTTCAGCCAATCATTGGAGCCCTAATTTGCATTTATATTTTCGATGTGTGCACACTCACAAGACCCCACCGCACACTCACGTGACCCCCAAACGTGCTCGAGCACACCAACTTGCACATCTGAAAAAGGAAGCAGCTTTGCTGTATGGACAGTAAAACTGGAGCTGTTCCCTGTCATGTCACTTGCATCTCTCCCTATAATAGTACAAAACACAAACAGGCTCAGCACTGGGTATAAACTTCTTGAAGGATTCTTGTAATCAAGTGGGTGCACATAGCTGGGGTTACTGCATACCCCCCAAAATGTAGCAAAAGTTCCAACAGAAATGCCACAGCACCACGAATATTTCCAAATGATTATTCCTTTATTCTAAAGCGTAACATGCGACGTCTCGGCCTCATAGGCCTTAATCATGCATGCTAATATATGCATGATAAAGGCCTACGAGGCCAAAACGTTGCATGTTATGCTTTAAAATAAAAGGAATAATCGTTTGGAAATATTCATGGTGGTGTGGCATTTCTGTTGGAACTTTTATCTGTAATAGTATGCATCAATGTATTGTATTAATTACTTCCAATCAAAACATTACAGGCGTTTCTAATTAGTGTATCAGATGACAACTGTGTATCAATTCACAGACAATTACAAATTTTATGTTTTTGTCTACATATGGTTTTTTATTAATACATTTATTATAACGTTTGAGCTAAAATAAACAATCATGTTGCTACGGTAACGGCTCCACTGCTGGCCACATTACTTTCATAAGATGCAAGTTCACGGTTATAACACTCTCTCACTCTTTAAACTTAGAGCTAGATGTGTTGAGCACGCAAGTCTATGTGGACAGTGCTGCGTTTATGTGCACTGCTCCACCAAAGAAGAGCAATCCCGTTTGCCAGTGACATCATGCGTGACATCACTGATTCTGATTGGGCATGCGCAGAGGAGGAAAACTACATAAGAAATACAAAACAGTTGTTCTAAATTAATATAATGCAGATTTTAAACTGGTACAGCTCTACATTATTGTTTTTACATTATGCACGCGTTTATGCTGAAATCCTTGAGTGTTGACTGGTCCTTTAATATAACCATGTTGGCTGTGCAAAAACCGTGGAATGGGTAATAAAGGGATTATCCATCTTTTTAAACAAACATTTTGGAGTAGACTGTCCCTTTAAGAAACACTTTGTAGACATAAGAAATAGGATGCACCTCAGGAGGTGAACAAGAATAATCACAGAAAGCACAAGTGCCAACTTTAAAGGATTGATATGCAAAGTGCTCCATATCAGATGTCAAGTGAGAGACACAACCAGCTCTACATTCCAGGAGGATGCATGACGAACATTTAACTATAGTGCTGCTGGGAAAGACAGCATATACAGGAACCAAGTCATGGCTGTAGCACATAATAATAATAATAAATATATATATATATATATATATATATATATATATATATATATATATATATATATATATATATATATATATATATATATATATATACACACACATACATACATGTTCTGTTAGCTAAATTACTGAGCTCCCAGGAAAGCCTAGAAAGATTTACCTGTAAAATACTGGTAAACTCACAAAATAGTTTGTACAATGCTCAGAAATAATATCTGTAGCTAACTTTGCTACTGTTCAAAAATAAAAATATACCAAAAACACAAACAATGTGTCTTCTGGTTACACAGAACCAAACAAAAATAACTATAAAATATTTAGTAATGCATATTTCACACCCTTGAATAGAGTTGGAGCAACACATTGCTCAGTGACACACAGACAAGTTTTAAATTGTAGATCAAGAATTGAGTGCATGATAGTTTCACACATGATTCTGGGAGGGGTTTAGATGTCCCACCTAATGTGTTTTGGAGGTGGAAGTGTGGTAATTAGTTTGTTACTCTGAACTCATTGACCCATCCCCTACTGTGCAAATACTTTATCCAGCACTAATGAGGTAACATTATTACATGAGATCTATTGTGCAAGCTATTCAAGGCTATTTCAGAACATGATGTTAAAATTGAATATGATAGGTGGCTGCACCTATTAGGTGTTTTGTAATTCGTAAGAGGCACATGATGTACTTTAAACAGAGAGATATCATGCAGCAAGCAGATCCTTAATAGCAAATCTATTCAGAGTACATATTTGACAATTTAGTATAAGGGTTGGGATTCAGCTTTAGTTGGATCCCAGCAAGGTAAGCATTTACTGCATTATGTGGAGTACACAATGCCTCTTGATTAATAACAACAATGTATCTTTAAAATTAATAAAATGTTTGAGACCCTAAAGTCTCCTAAATATTACATTTATTCAGATTATGAATAAATATATTTTATTGGTTTAGGCTTCCAGATTGCAAGAGGGGATTGAGACAAAGCTATGCACCAAGGTAACCTTTACTGCCACCCCTAGAGCACTCAGTAGTATGTCACACCGGCCATTTATCTTTCAATGTTTATTTATAAAACTATAAAAACATAACCAATAGTGGGCCTTATGGTGTAGATAGTTGTAGAGTAAGAACATTAGGCACCCTCTAGAATCTAGATAATGACTATTGTAGACCAATAGACCTTAAAAATAAATCTGTATGCACCTACAATAAACAGCCCTTGCTATTTAGTTGCTATGTTATCTGCAGCTCTAAATAATACTGTACATAGCCTATAAAATAAGAGACTAATAAAATAATAATAACGTTAGGCGGTCAGGTCAGCCCCCACAGAGCTTACACTCTGAAAGTTTAAATATTTATGTGATTGAAACACTGTTAGTGCAAATCCCAGCTGTATTTCTCCTATCACTAAACTGCCAAAGTTGTTTTCTATTTGTAAGCAAGCTCAGTACTTTGTGTTCCCTCTGCTGCATTGATCTGCCTTTCCTTCTCTTTGCACGTTGTCTTGAATGATCTCAGCAGTGGCCCTGACTAGAAAAAAAAAAATAATCTCTGGTGTTTCTTGCTGCTGCTGCTGCCTCTAGGCCATGATTGCAGGGAGAAGTTCCAAACATGTTCAACTGCCAAGACTTTCCCGGCAAATACTGACTGCAGAAGGAGGGGAAACAGATCCTTAACGATCAGGCCAGACCCCAAACTCCTTACAGTTTATAATCCACTCAAATGTGACTTGGGAATAGTAGAGGAATTACTTGTCACTGATCTTTCCCCCCCTCTGCTCTTCCTGAAAAAAAAAAATCTACTTGGGAATGTGTAGGGGTCCTCATTACGTGTGTTTATCCAATCATAGCAAAAGCAGGAAGATTACCGAACGTTTAAACTGATCGGGAAATTGTTAGGTTTAGATGGAATACGTGGTTAAATGGGACATGTAGGCCTCTCGAGCACCAAAATGGTTAAAACTGCAAGAGAATGATCCTAATAAGTGCACTGATTAGTGATGCCATTTTGTTATAATGCACCACAATCTGTTAATGATTATTATTATCGAACTAATACAACAGAAACATACTTCCTAATATCCTGTCCACTATAACAATAATAATGTGTTATTGTTTAATTAGATTGTCCCATTCAGTATTACAGCCACTGCTGAGTTGCAATCCTTGTGCAAGCTGGTAAAAATGAACGCGATCAACACAGAAAAACAGTCAGCAAAATATCATATCCCCCATGGATAGCCTGTCGTTTTCCTTACCTCTGAATCCATAATGGCTCTCTTTTCACCCTAGAATCAAGCACGCCTTTAAGCCACTAGGAAGAAGGTTAAAAGGCTTGACGATCAAAGTGTCAACGGCTACAGTAAATCCACCCAGATCCGTGGCCAGGTTTAGCAGATTCCCTTCGTTTTAAAAAAGATAAATCCAGAGATTCCTCTTTGCTCTTTCCCCGGTGCTCTGTCTAAGATGTCTGGCTGAAGCTGCTTTCCTCTGCTCTGCACAGCTTTAGAGAGCTGCAAGTTTGTGATCATGCTTTGCTTGGCTCCTTCTGTGTCTGTGATTCTGTAAGAGATTGATGGCAGAGTTCCAGCCAAGGCTTACACCAAACAAATAGCTTTCACATTCTCCCTGGGCTTTCTTAAAGAGACAGACTGCTGTATTACATACATACCGATTTTCTTGTTTATTCATACACATTTTTTCACAATTTTGATGTTTTATTTTTAAGCATTTAGGGTGGTATTTTAATCTAGTATGGTTTTTAATATTTGAGAGGAGACAAGGACAACTATCTATAAATATGTTTGCTTTATCATGAAATGGTGTACAAGATTATTATTATTTTTTAAATCCATATCATTTTATGATATACTGTTAATTTGTGAAATGTAACACTTTATTAATTAATCCTTCTATTAGAGTTTAGAGCACTTAGGATACAGAATGTTAGGTTTTTGCCCCAGGGTGTGAATTTAACTTGTCCTGCCCACTTTTATCGACATTCCCATTACACCTTTTATCCTTCTAATTTGAGGTCATATTGACATGTGATGACAGCTATGGTGTTTGCAGCTGCAGTGTTTACATTAACACAAATTATTATTTGGGTCTAGAGATGGAAACTTTGAGGAGGGGGTGGTAAAAGTAATTAATCACAACTGCCTAGAAAGGATACTATAAAATACAAAAAAAAAAATTGGTTCAAATTTTCTAAATATGTCATATTTTTCTGACTAGTAAATATTATTTGTATTTAACATTTCTGACGATGCAAGTAAATTACGTCATAATTACAGCTTTATCTTATTTTTAGACATTTAATACAAAATCGTTTATTAATAACAGTAATTGCCACATTTTACAAACACAAAATATTTTTAATATATTTCACTCTACTCATAAGCATTACCTCTAAATTATCCATTTATATATTTGCTTTTACATACTAATAGTGAGCACTTTTTGGTGACAGAAACATGTTCAGCGAATGAGATAATGACTCTTGCAAAGACTAAGCTGGTATTTTAAAGAAAAGAAAATATTTTCATGTTCTGAATTGAAAAGAGGTAGCAGAGCACAGCTGTCTCGGCATGAAAACATTTCTGGCCTACTCAGTGGTATAGGGTTAAACGCACTTTTTTCTTCAGTAGACTGCGTTCCAATAGAAGTGAGGGGGAGGGATTTGGGTGACAAGTCAATTTCTACTTTTGTAGTTCCATGTGACTTCTCAAAACCCAGCCTTAAAATCATGTCACTTAACAGCCTTTAGCCGCAAAGCTATGTAAATATTGCTGACAATTCAAATTTGTACTAGACGTTCGCTGATAAATTAAAAAGGAAATACATTTAACAAAACAATATTATATTAGAGATATGCAGATTATTCACTGTCAGGTTGGACCCAGAAGTATTTTCTGTATGTTTTAAAAGGACAATCTAATTTAATTATAAAATGTAATTCATGAAAGCATTTTATTATTACACAAATGTTTGTTGACAACTATGTGTTTATTTAACCCCAGCAAAAGGACATGTAACCTGCTGGTCCTGGGCAGGAAATGACCGGTGATTTTGCAGCTGCATGCTTATGCTGATTCTGATATAAGCACTAATACAAATTAGGGAAACAAATAACCCAAAAACTCAAATGTCCTCTGCACTCATAATGTACCTGTTCAAATTCTTACACCTCTGTGGTTTTAGGACACAACAGGTTAATTGAACACCACACTTATTAGCATCACTATACCTCTTTAGACCCCCAATATCACCATTTTGTTGGCCTTTAGTCATGTACATTTTTTAATGATTTCAAGAGGTTAAGGAGGTAAACAATTATTTTTTGTTGATTTCGGGAAGTAACAATTTTAAGATTATGGTATATTATTAGAAGAAGCATTCTGTTTAGAGATCAGTTAAACACAGACAATACCGTCATCCGACATTCAGAATTCAAAAAAGCCCAATATTGTGATCAAGCCCTTAGTTTGCAACTTGCATTCATATAACATAGTTGTCAACATTTAAAAAAAAAAAAAAAAAAAGCTCTGCCTACTCAGTTCTGTGATCAAAACACACCTATTTAATAGTAATAGTATAATGTAGGCATATCCATAGTTTATAATACAGATTACAACACCAAGCTCTTTCACCTACTAGATAATATTGACAGTACCCGTCTCTGGAACACATTCTGGGCATATGGTTATTGTTACAACACAGCATCAAAATTATGCAGACAAACATGTGAACCCATTCAATAATAATAACACTATTCCAGTAGGAGTTCATTATATATAAATAATACACTATATATCAGTAGTTCCCAAAGTGGGCGTTTGGATTACTGAGTGGGGCACTAATAGGCATAAGAGTTGGAAGGGGGGCACTGGAATTGCCTAAGGGGGCACTAGTAGGAAAGGAGCGGAAGAGGATGTTAGTGGGACCCTCCAGGTATAATTATCGTAACGTGTTGTACTTCATCCTAGACACAGAAAGCAAAGCAACATTTTTGCTTTATATTTTTTCTTCTGTAATAGTCCTGGTTTATCAGCAACTTACACTTTCTCTCTCTATGATAAATTGCAGCCACTTGTACTGTAGGCTTGTATTCTTTGATTTGCCAGCGCTGTACATTAGAACGTTAACATTAAAGGGACATAAAACCCAACAAATAATTCAGATACAGTGTCAAATTTAAAAAAAAAATCCAATTGACTTCTATTATAACGTTTACTTTAATCTCTTGGTATCCTTTGTTGAAAAGCAGGTAGAAAGGTATAGGAGCGTGCACATGACTGGATCAATATATGGCAGCATTTCTTAGAACTGTTATACATTTGCAAGAACAGTAGGTGGCAGCTATGTTTCTTGTCATGTACTGCTTCAGAAATGTGCACGCTACCTATCTAGATATCTCTTCAACAAATAATACCATAAGAACAAAGTAAAATTTAATCATAGAAGTAGATTGAAAACGTTTTAAAATTTTATGCTCTGTCTGAATCATGAAATAATTTTTTTGGGTTTCATGTACCTTTAACGCGTAGTAGCAGGAAGCATAGCAAAGGCCTGTTGTGCTTGTCTAAGTAGCTTTGTATACGGTCAACCATTTTAAGTTTTTAAGTCTTCTGTCATCAGAAATAATCTGGGGGTGCACTACATAGTACATTAGTAAGTAGAATACACTTTCTATACAGTTGATTTATTGGTGCAGTATTACAACTATGCTCCAAGCAAAAAAAATCAACTCCAGATCTCCATGGCAATTTTAGACTTCTGCTAAATGAAATAAAACCACAGATTGTGAAACTGGTGTCACTGCATCCAGCCCATCCATTGGATTAACAGTTTTTAAACAGTGAAGTAATTGTTCAGTGTGGTTTATACGACTCTTGCACAAGGATTATCGACTTTAAACAGTTGGTATCAGAAGATAAATATAATACAGATTAGATTCTATGAGGAAGTAAGTAAAAATATAGATAAAGGGGAAGCAGTTGATGTGATATACTTAGGTTTTGCAAAGGCGTTTGATACAGTGCCACATGAGAGATTAATGCACAAAATTAAGGGATTGGGAAAAGCTGAAAATGTTAGATCATGGAAAAATAACTGGATAAAAGATAGGGAGCAACGAGTAGCAGTAAATGGATCTTATTCAGATTGGACAAAGGTAATCAGTGGCGTCCCCAACGATCAGTACTGGCCATGTTCTTTTTAATATTTTTATAAATGACTTGGAGCAAGGATTAAATAGCGACATCTCTTTTTGCAGGTGATACTAAGTTAAGTAAGGTCATTAGGTCAGAGCAAGATGAACTTTCTAATTTAGGCACACCAAATTTGACTAGGGCACCATAAATGCAAGATCCTCTTCGTATTCTATTGTATTTCAAAGGTGTATATTTACCCTGATTCTAATATTTTACAGGTTAGAGGAGTGGTGCTAGCATTAATCTCAATTATCCAGAAAATTTATGGAACTAAGTTCCACAGAAAGAAAATGCTTATGTAGCACTCATGCCCAGACTAATATGAGGGCAGAAAAACGATAAACAATTAAAATATAACCTTTATTACTTCTTTTAAAAGATGGGTGAATAACATACAATATTAAAATCCCTATCATGAGCAATGTGGCTATTATTGGTATATTTGTCTCTGTCTGGCCTTATTCTATTAATGTTAGTATGATAGAGACAATATAGTGATACCGTTAATTGCTATATGTATTTATCAGTTCTTTATAACAATGATAATATTAGCTATTGAATTGGGAGCTAATAGCACTGGGACTTTTTTTCACTAGATTTCAATTTCAATTCTTTCTTATAACATGGTACAAGTTCCAATGCTTGTAATGATAATGTATTGAACTTCATTAGTCCTAAGTTGCTCTATAGAAGCTGGTTAGCATAGCTATTATGTTTGCCTTAGCAAAGATATCAATACAGTGTAATCTTGATACCTTATTGATTCTATATAAGAGGTGGTTTAGAAGTTTATAGCCATCACAATATTGTAATATTGATAACTTGTTGATTTCAAACATGAGGTTGTTATGTACATTTGTGTACAGGTTGTATGCATGTATATGTGTTAGAAATTCACTCAGAGGAATTGTTTTCCTTTAGTTTGTTCATTTTTGTCCCAGTGGTATGTTGGGTAATTTATGGCATCTGTTTAACCCATATAATTCATAAATGTTTAAACTGTAGTACTTTTTATTTTCAATATTGATACTATTACACCATATGATTATTCATTGTTAGTTCTACATATGAGATCTTTCCCCTATAAATATATGGATAATTACTCTAAGAATAAACTTAGGTTTAAGTTTAGATCATATGTCCACTGTTTCTGTGTATTGTTCCAGATGTCTTGAAATTGTCTATTCACCTGTCCCAGAGGGGGGACACCACTATGGGAATGTGTGTTTGTGCTTGGTGCTTGGTGGTTACTTTGTACTGATCCACCATATTTATGTCGTCAATAGATGTCAGTAGTTATTCTAAAGTTACTGGATATTGAGAATTGTACTTATGGGTCACTTACAGTAATTTAAAATTATTTTATCATTGAATTTTGTGACTTAGTTACTATGTATTTTAGATGTGCCGTTAACAAGCAGCCCGCGTATCTCTGTTTTTTTATGTTATCAAGTGCTGTTGGCTTTTAACAGCTTCTATTGTTAATGGTCCTCTTTGTGATCCTATTTTAGTTTGCAGCCATAATTCACCAAAATTATTTTCCAAAATTATCTTGAGCATTTGATTGCTCTTCCGCATAAGCTTTTGCTTGTATAGTTTGTCACATACTAACAACCTAATTGCGCAACTTTGTTGCTATGTATTTCAAAGCTTCCATTTACACATCCCCTCTTGTATTTCAGGCTGTTATATATTACCAATTGTTGGCTCTTGAGGCTTATATTGTTAGCAATTTCTATTTTTAAACCAAAATTATCTTAATCATTCAAATTTTCTTATATACACGCTATATCATTGGCTTTTATAGAATACTAAATTCTAGTAGCCTTGTTTTATAGCTCTGCAAATCTGCAGTTTAAACCGCCAACCAAATGTCTAAGGCTATTTTTGTTGTCAAATGCTATTTTTTGTTAACGGATCTTATATATTTACAGCGGTTTCCATTACTGACCCATATAACTTAGCAGTGACTGATAAATTAGCGGTGTGACTGATAAATTAGCAGTAATTATTATTCAAAAACCAACATTGCTCTGATGTTTAAAATAACAGTTAAGACCCCATCGTCCCGTGCAAGCCAAAGTTATTGGCGAAACGTGTTAGGGGGATCGCACGGGACTATGGGGTCCCAACTGTTATTTAGAAAAGAGGCGCTTGAGAGGTGACATGATTACTTTATATACATATATTCAAGGCCCATATACAGAGATGGCAGAAGCTCTGTTTATTCCAAGAAAATTGTTTGTGACAAGAGGTCACAATTTAAGGTTGGAGGAAAGGAGATTTAATCTCCTGCAACGGAAACTTTTTTTTACTGTAAGAGCAATACAATTGTGGAACTCATTACCAAAGGAGGTAGTGAATGCCAATACCCTAGATACATTTAAAAATTATTTGGATACAATTATGTCTATAAACAAAATTCATAGATATGATTCCTATTATTAAATGGGTCGCCTTTTAGTGGGATTATTTAAGCCTCACTGGAGCTTGTAAGTATTTGAGATTTGTATAAGTTGAACTTGATGTAGATATGATAGGGACTAATAAGCGCAGAGTGTAATCACTATACTCCTGAGTTACCTAAGGGTCCCTTTCAAAGGTGTGGAAAATCAACATAAATAGTTAAATTAATCAGGAGCGCTAAAAAGCTAAAAGCGATTGCCTAATAATATTATTAAAGTGCCAAGTGTATGTGCAAAAAATTAATTGCGGGAAATACTAATAAAGTGCAGAAATTTGTGAAAAAGAAAAATGCTTTCAAAATGGGTGTATCTGACTTTATAATAAATTTTAGATAAATTATTATTAAGTGCACAAGTGTGGAAATAGATCCAGACAAGTATACGTCTATATTAACATATGCCTATATAGATACTATGTATCTAAAAATATAGAGTGAAAAAATGGTCCTCTGACCAAATATTTATAAGGACCAGAGCTGTAATTCACAAAACTGTTATTTACAGATATGTGTGTAGTGTAACAAGAGTGCTATAACTAAAATCAGGTGGAGGAAAACAGTGTCTTCAAAAAATTATAAATTATAAGCCTATAAATACAATCACGAGTGCTAAATAGTGCAAAATGGGGTTGAGAACACAGATTATCTAAAATCAATAAAATGTATCAAAACACTAGGATTAGGTGTAGTGGTAATGGTAATAATGCACAAAAAGTAAAAAATGAGGCTCTGCCTAAAATTTAATCAATTGTAAACAAGTGCAAACAAATCTGAATAATTATAAAAACGGACGTCTCCGTATAGCATTAAAAACAAGGTTGCCACCACATGTCGATAAAATTGGCTTTACAAATAGAGAATTCCGGATAATCAAATGAACAGTTCTTATTGTAAACGGGAAATTTTATCTTACCCGTAACCAGTTCACAAAGTCAGTTGGAGGGGGAATTTCCTGACTTGCCCCCAAACAGTTCAGCGGTCAGTCCCGTAGATAGAAAATTACCGCCGTAGCGGAGTGATGTCACTTTTTGTAGGCACTGTCCACAAAGCGCAAGCTGATTGGTCCTTAGGTGGGCAGTTTCGGATTTCTCACTGCCGTGATCTTTTGAATGAAGTATCCGCTTGCACGCAGGATACTGATTAAACCATCCGTTGTAAGGGGACAAATAGTACAAGCGGTGTATAGGAACTACAGTCTCACCTTACTTTAAAATAGAGCCGGTCTAATGCACATAATCATCCAAATGTGCAGAAGATGTGGAATCTGTAAATAACAGCTTTGTGAATTACAGCTCTGGTCCTTATAAATATTTGGTCAGAGGACCATTTTTTCACTCTATATTTTTAGATACATAGTATCTATATAGGCATATGTTAATATAGACGTATACCTGTCTGGATCTATTTCCACACTTGTGCACTTTATAATAAATTTTAGATAAATTATTATTAAGTCAGATACACCCATTTTGAAAGCATTTTTCTTTTTCACAAATTTCTGCACTTTATCAGTATTTCCCGCAATTAATTTTTTGCACATACACTTGGCACTTTAATAATATTATTAGGCAATCGCTTTTAGCTTTTTAGCGCTCCTGATTAATTTAACTATTTATGTTGAACTTGATGTACTTTGGTCTTTTTTCAACCTCATCTACTATGTTACTATGTTACAGTTTTAATAAAATTACTTTTTTTTTTTTTAATTGTAACTCCTTTTAGATTATGTTGTCATTATCTTTATTAAGGCTTGTGCACTGCTGGGGCCCCATTTAAGACTGCTGTTCAGATCATAATCATACAAGAGCAGGGGGCATGGCTGCACAAGCAATTGTCCTCCGGGCTTTAATAAATGGCTACCCTGGTCTGAATATTATTTTTATGGATTAGGGGGGGACTGATGGTGAGTTTATAGGCCGAAGGGGGCATTGGCCTGAAAAAGTTTGGGAACCACTGAGTTATATACAGTATCTCACATATCACTGAAGAAATGACACTTTGCTACAATGTAAAGTAGTGAGTGTACATCCTGTATAACAGTGTAAATTTGATGTCCCTTTAAAATAAGTCAACACACAGCCATTAATGTCTAAACCGTTGGCAACAAAAGTGAGTACACCCCTAAGTGGAAATGTCCAAATTAGGCCCAATTATCCATTTTCCCTCCCCGTTGTCATGTGACTCGTTAGTGTTACAAGGTCTCAGGTGTGAATAGGGAGCAGGTGTGTTAAAGTTGGTGTTATCGCTCTCACACTCTCTCATACTGGTCGCTGGAAGTTCAACATGGCACCTCATGGCAAAGGACTCGCTGAGGATCTGAAAAAAGAATTGTTGCTCTACATAAAGATGGCCTAGACTATAAGAAGATTGCCAAGACCCTGAAACTGAGCTGCAGCACGGTGGGCAAGACCATACAGCGGTTTCACAGGACAGGTTCCACTCAGAACAGGCCTCCCCTTGGTTGACCAAAGAAGTTGAGTGCACGTGCTCAGCATCATATCCAGAGATTGTCTTAGGGAAATAGAGGTATGAGTGCTGCCAGCATTGCTGCAGAGGTTGAAGGGGTGGGGGGTCAGCCTGTCAGTGCTCAGACCGTATGCCACACGCTGCATCAAATTGGTCTGCATGGCTGTCGTCCCAGTTTTAGTTATGGCTTTGAAGCACTAGTTTCCATATATCTCACTCACTATAATATAAGCACTGAGCATATCTCACCGATATTTTACCTATAATGACCTCTGTATACATTTTTGTATTTACTCCCAAATCGGGGGTTTTGTGGGGAGGCCCCCAGAAGGACACTTTATGCATTGTCTGTAAATCAGAGGTTGTTAATACTAACCTAACATCATAGTTGTATGTAATATTAATCAAACATAGGCTCCTCCTTCGGGGATAGCGGCCGAGGCCACGAGGGAGGCAAAATAAGTAAAAGCCTAACATAGTACACATCAACCTTTTACTCAACTGAAAAATATATACTGTGACGATTATGCTCATAGAGTATTGAAAAGTGCTTACATACACATAATCTACAAATGGAACTTCGAGCTGTGCTCCTTTTGTTTCTACTGACCTAGTTTAAAGCTATTATATGGGCAGCCCCTTCAACCCCTTAAAATGTTAAATAATCCCTATATAATGCTTAATATAGAGAGTACTCTCTTTTACAGTTGTAGTCAGTGAGGTCGACCTTGGCCTCTAGTTAGGTTTAACTAGACCAGTTTATGTTAATAGTTATATAATCCATATACCACTTATATACAAAATCTGCAAGGACCCAAGAGTGGCCCACAATACTTGTTTTAGGGACCAAAATGAGGACCGCCAACCATATACACATTTATGTCATCTAAATAATATGTGTATTCTTACTGAATGTATGCTTGATAATTGTATTGTGCAACTCCTCAAATAAAATAATAATAATAAAAAAAGACATTCCTGTTGTGTTGCCACAGAATGTCAGCCAGTAGAAATGTTTGTTTTTTTGAATTATTTTTTATTGTAGGAAACAGCATCAACACAGGACAACTTTGCCATTACAGAATTATGGCATTGCGATACATAAATCATCCCATCTTTAAACAGAGATAGGTTTTACATACAGTTAGTTGAAATGCATAGTGTACTTTCAAATTTTTTTCATGACAAGGGGACAAATGAATCTCTTCACAGGATATAGTCCAACATTCTGTTAGGTATGAAGATAAAGAGGCCCATTTATTTATCTAAAGACAGGGATCGCCACAATTCAACCCGATTGAGTACGATCGGGTTGATTGACACCCCCTGCTGGCGGCCGATTGGCCGCAAGTCTGCAGGGGGCGAAATAGCACCAGCAGCTCACAAGAGCTGCTGGTGCAATCAGTGATAATTTTGTCGACTAAAACTAGACTAAAATGAGCATAAAACTAAAGAAATTCTGATGACTAAAATACGACTAAAAGTAAAATGGCATTTTAGTCAAAAGACTATGACTAAAACTAAAACAAAATGGCATTTTAGTCAAAAGACTATGAGGCCAATTTAACAAATGTCTGTCGGACCTGATCCGACAGTGCGGATCAGGTCCGACAGACTTCGCTGAATGCGGAGAGCAATACACTCTCCGTATTCAGCATTGCACCAGCAGCTCACAAGAGCTGCTGGTGCAACGCCGCCCCCTGCAGACTCGCAGTCAATGGGCCGCCAGCAGGGGGTGTCAATCAACCTGATCGTGGTACTATAGAAATAAAAATAACCCACGAGTATGGGTTTAAGTTATGCTGTGCCTGTGCTAGCTGCAGAAACTTTTTGTTGAGTTACTTGATACTTGTTTTAATTATTAACAGAGAACTGTTAAAGTTTTTATATTGGGTAATATGTGCAATGGCGTTACAGCCAATACAGTTTACAGTTAATTTTTTATATTTTAAAGTTGCACTTCTGTTTGTTTATGAAACTTGGTTTTATTTAAATAAATTTAATAAAGAAGTTATATATCACAACGGCTAAATCTGTGTCTGTATTGCATGTGTAAACCTTAATACCATAAATAATAACAGGCTATTAGATGTTTACTCCTGGAGTATATAATGAGTTTGGAAATTATAGAGAAATGCTTAAATAATGCATTACACTTTAACTAAACCACTTAGATTTAGGTAGACTAAAATCTACTGGAGATTTAGTCGACTAAAACTAGACTAAAACTAAAACAATTCAGATGACTAAAATATGACTATAACTAAAATGGCATTTTAGTCAAAAGACTAAAACTAAGACTAAATCAAAATTTGCAGTCAAAATTAACACTGGGTGCAATGCTGAATAAGGAGAGCGTATTGCTCTCCGCATTCAGCAATGTCTGTCGGACATGATCTGCTGATCAGATCATGTCTAACAGGCCTCTCATAAATACGCCTCAAAGTCTTTGTTGTTTGCGGTCCAGATCCGTGTGATCCAACTGTCTCCAAAACTTTTTAACAGTAACAAACTAGTCACAACCAATTAACTAACATTACATAACAATTCAACAACCTTCAACTTTCAACTAGGGGGTAGGGATATAGGGTAGAGGAAATAGGGTAGAGGGGAAGAAAAAAAAAACCTTAAAGGATCTTACATTGTCAAAATAACATTTCTTTAGACAAGGGTGTAACTGGGCCTTGGCTCTCCCAAATCAGTCAAAGCTCGCCATTCCCCTCCAAGATCCGCTAGAAGCAACATCTCTAAATGGGCAAAGGGCTGTAGAATCTGTCTCTGTAGGGCTGAGCTAAATGTAACTATAAGGGACTGACACTTTTTTAAGAAGGGTCGCAGTCTATGGGCTGTGTCTAGTTTGACGTCATATTGTTCCACATAGAGTTGTTTCATGAGGAGGCGCTTAAATTGGGCTATAGTTGGGGGTTGTCTGGAAAGCCACTTGTTGAGAATGCAGTGTCTAGCTAGTATTGTACACAACGTAAGCAGTCTGTGATGTTTTTTTGTGTGTGTCATCCCATTTGAAAAGGTATATCTCAGTTGTGTTCAGTGTGATATCTATATGATATGTAAATTTTATCCAGTATTAGTAATGCCCCCAAAATCGTTATATGATCGGACAAGCGTAAAAATAGTGTTGGAATGATGGGGATGAGCTGTTACATTTAATACACTGATTAGGAAACTGCATATTCCATTTTGATAGTCTATGCAGTGTTATCTAATCTCTATGTAACATTCTAGTTTGTACTTCTCTATAAGTGATCGCTTGGTGGGGTCTAGACTATCTTTTATATCCTGTATTGTCACCTCTGTGGGGATGTTTATACTTAGTTTTGTCAGTATGTTAGTATGGATGATCAGTTCATTCTGTCTTATAAGTTGTGTGTAAAAGTCTGATAGGGAGAATCTCCCCAGTTGGAACAAGGTCTGGGAGATAGCAAAGGGTGATTTGTCCCAAAACTTTGTGTTGGACACTTGCAGTGTTGTCACATAGTGTCTTAGTTGTAGGTATGCGTAGAAATGTCTGGAACTTGGAATTTAGTTCTCAGTTTTTGGAAGGATCGTATGGTATGTTGTAACGTGTCTAATACATCTCCCACCACCCTTATGCCAAGATGCTTCCAGAGGCAAAATGATTCATAATCGTCCCCCCAAAGGAAAATCAGGATTTCCCGTCAGGGGAATGAATTTAGGGGTAGAGCAATACATTTTTAGATATTTATGAATCTGTCAGGGTTTTTTCCCTGCTTCGTTTGCCATGTGCTGCTGGCAGCCATTTTACTCACCTCTCTTGCTTACTCTGGTGCATAGTGTGATGCTGCTCAATTCCTGCACTTCCTTTTATGGCCAGACATGTGTACATCATCCGTGTGAGACAGGATGCAGTCAAACAATTGTGATGTCATCACTTATTATATAAAGGGCCTCTGTTCAGTATGCTTTGCCCTTGCGTTGTCTCAGACCTGTTTGTGAGAGCTCCTGTGTATTACCTGGCTGTCTGACGTCCCTCCTGGTTCCTGATCCCTGGCTTGTTCCTGACTCTGCTGTTTTCCTTGTTCCTGATTCCGGCTCGTCTGACTTCTTGCTTTGGCTCCTGACTCGGCTCGTCTGACTATTCGTTTTGGCTCCTGACTCAGCTCGTCTGACTACCAGCTCTAGTTTTGATTCCTGGCTTGTTATTTGACTTGTGGACTTTTTATTATTTTTTACTATTAATAAAGGTTTGATTATTTTTGCACTTCTTGTCTCAGTCTGATTCCTGGCACCCTGACATTACGCAGGGGCCATGAATCCTGATGGTGCTAATAATCCACCTTTACCTGCCATAATTTCCAGGATCGATAAACAGGATCACTGTTTGGATCAATTTGTACTAGCCCTGCAAACCCTGCTGACTCGCACTGCACATTTGGACCAAAGTGTCCCGCAAGTTATGGCTGCTCCTGTTTCCACTGCTGCACCTAGTCCTACCAGGAGCAAGTCCGGTTCTGCACCTCTACCTCAGCGATATGGAGGCAATCCTAATCAGTGCAGAGGGTTTTTGAGCGAGGTGGGCATTTACTTTGAGATGTTACCTCAGGTGTTTCCCTCTGACAGAGCTAAGGTGGGATTTCTCATCTCGTTACTCTCTGACACAGCCCCCCTCTGAGGAAGCGTTCGTGAAACGCGCGTCAGGGGTCCGACAGGGGCAGCTTTGTCTCTCCTGTTGTCCTTTTTAATTTGCTTACTCCTGTGGTAAAATCAGTTTACATATGCCTAGATTTAGAGTTCTGCGGCCAAAGGGGTGCGTTAGCTACGCGTGCTTTTTTCTGGCCGCACCTTTTAAATACCACTGGTATTGAGAGTTCACAGAATGGCTGCGTTAGGCTCCAAAAAAGGAGCGTATAGCATATTTACCGCAACTTCAACTCTCGATACCTGCGGTGCTTACGGACGCGGCCAGCTTCAAAAACGTGCTCGTGCACGATTCCCCCATAGAAAACAATGGGGCTGTTTGAGCTGAAAAAAAACCTAACACCTGCAAAAAAGCTGCGTTCAGCTCCTAACGCAGCCCCATTGTTTGCTATGGGGAAACACTTCCTACGTCTGCACCTAACACTCTAACATGTACCCCGAGTCTAAACACCCCTAACCTTACACTTATTAACCCCTATTCTGCTGCCCCCGCTATCGCTGACCCCTGCATATTATTATTAACCCGGCTGATCTTCAAGACCTCCATCGCGGATCCATCCTTCTTCTCCGACGACTTCCCGACGAATGACGGTTCCTTTAAGGGACGTCATCCAAGATGGCGTCCCTCGAATTCCGATTGGCTGATAGGATTCTATCAGCCAATCGGAATTAAGGTAGGAAAATTCTGATGGAATCAGCCAATCAGAATCAAGTTCAATCCGATTGGCTGATTCAATCAGCCAATCAGATTGAGCTCGCATTCTATTGGCTGTTCCGATCAGCCAATAGAATGCGAGCTCAATCTGATTGGCTGATCGGATCAGCCAATCGGATTGAACTTGATTCTGATTGGCTGATTCCATCAGCCAATCAGAATTTTCCTACCTTAATTCCGATTGGCTGATAGAATCCTATCAGCCAATCGGAATTCGAGGGACGCCATCTTGGATGACGTCCCTTAAAGGAACCGTCATTCGTCGGGAAGTCGTCGGAGAAGAAGGATGGATCCGCGATGGAGGTCTTGAAGATCAGCCGGACGTCATCGGATTGAAGAACATAGAAGATGCGGCTTGGATGAAGATGTTTGCCGGTCCGGATGTCCTCTTCTGCCCGCTTGGATCAAGACTTCAGCCGGAGGATGGACGTCACTCTTCAACCCCCCGCTTGGGCTTGGATCAAGACATCGGAGGCTCTTCTGGATCGATCGGTGAACCTGGCATGGTGAAGACAAGGTAGGAAGATCTTAAGGGGCTTAGTGTTAGGTTTATTTAAGGGGGGTTTGGGTTAGATTAGGGGTATGTGGGTGGTGGGTTGTAATGTTGGGGGGAGGGTATTGTATGTTTTTTTTACAGGCAAAAGAGCTGAATTCTTTGGGGCATGCCCCGCAAAGGGAAGGGCCCTGTTCAGGGCTGGTAAGGTAAAAGAGCTTTGAACGTTTGTAATTTAGAATAGGGTAGGGCATTTTTTTATTTTGGGGGTCTTTGTTATTTTATTAGGGGGCTTAGAGTAGGTGTAATTAGTTTAAAATTGTTGTAATTTTTTTCTAATGTTTGTAAATATTTTTTTATTTTTTGTAACTTAGTTCTTTTTTATTTTTTGTACTTTAGTTAGTTTATATAATTGTATTTATTTGTAGGAATTGTATTTAATTTATTTATTGATAGTGTAGTGTTAGGTTTAATTGTAACTTAGGTTAGGATTTATTTTACAGGTAATTTTGTAATTATTTTAACTATTTTAGCTATTAAATAGTTCTTAACTATTTAATAGCTATTGTACCTGGTTAAAATAAATACAAAGTTGCCTGTAAAATAAATATAAATCCTAAAATAGCTATAATATAATTATAATTTATATTGTAGCTATATTAGGGTTTATTTTACAGGTAAGTATTTAGCTTTAAATAGGAATAATTTATTTAATAAGAGTTAATTTATTTTGTTAGATTTAAATTATATTTAACTTAGGGGGGTGTTAGTGTTAGGGTTAGACTTAGCTTTAGGAGTTAATCCATTTATTACAGTAGCGGCGAGATTCGGTAGGCAGATTAGGGGTTAATAATTGAAGTTAGGTGTCGGCGATGTTAGGGAGGGCAGATTAGGGGTTAATACTATTTATTATAGGGTTATTGAGGCGGGAGTGAGGTGGATTAGGGGTTAATAACTTTATTATAGTAGCGGTGAGATCCGCTCGGCAGATTAGGGGTTAATAAGTGTAGGCAGGTGGAGGCGACGTTGAGGGGGGCAGATTAGGGGTTAATAAATATAATATAGGGGTCGGCGGTGTTAGGGGCAGCAGATTAGGGGTACATAGCTATAATGTAGGTGCCGGCGCTTTGCGGTCGGCAGATTAGTGGTTAATTATTGTAGGTAGCTGGCGGCGACGTTGTGGGGGGCAGGTTAGGGGTTAATAAATATAATGTAGGGGTCGGCGGTGTTAGGGGCAGCAGATTAGGGGTACATAAGTATAACGTAGGTGGCGGTCGGCAGATTAGGGGTTAATTAAATTTAATCGAGTGGCGGCGATGTGGGGGGACCTCGGTTTAGGGGTACATAGGTAGTTTATGGGTGTTAGTGTACTTTAGAGCACAGTAGTTAAGAGCTTTATAAACCGGCGTTAGCCAAGAAAGCTCTTAACTACTGACTTTTTTCTGCGGCTGGAGTCTTGTCGTTAGATTTCTAACGCTCACTTCAGCCACGACTCTAAATACCGGAGTTAGAAAGATCCCATTGAAAAGATAGGATACGCAATTGACGTAAGGGGATCTGCGGTATGGAAAAGTCGCGGCTTGAAAGTGAGCGTTAGACCCTTTCCTGACTGACTCCAAATACTGGCGGTAGCCTAAAACCAGCGTTAGGAGCCTCTAACGTTGGTTTTGACGGCTACCGCCAAACTCTAAATCTAGGCCTAAGTAATTTAACTTATATCCTCTAATCCTTTACTACTATATGTTAAAAATTAATGCAGCCCTCGGATTGTAAGGGCTTAGTTAACCTGAACTTATAACGGATTGAGGATAACTTAATAGTGGACATTGTTACTTAATGGCTATTATGCTATCCACAGAGTTTAAGTGGTTTTAATTCACAGCTTTTGCTACTGTATATGTGTGAGTTCCTTAGTTGATTTAAATAAACTTTAATGTATGAATGATTTGGAACTATTTTATTATTTGGACACTTTATGAAGTAAGTAGGGTTAAAGTCTGATAACATATAAGTGGAATCACTCTCTCTTTAAACTTTGTTGTACTCTTAGTTACAGCTAGTTTGTCTAGTTGTTGTTAGTTGTCTAACGGCTAGATTTAGAGTTTTGTCGGTAAAGACCCGAAAAGCTAACGCCGGCTTTTTTCTGGCCGCACCATAAAAATAACTCTGGTATTGAGAGTCCACATAAAGGCTGCGTTAGGCTCCAAAAAAGGAGCGTAGAGCATATTTAACGCAGCTTCAACTCTCGATACCAGAGTTGCTTACGCAAGCGGCCAGCCTCAAAAACATGCTCGTGCACGATTCCCCCATAGAAAACAATGGGGCTGTTTGAGCTGAAAAAAAACCTAACACCTGCAAAAAAGCCGCGTTCAGCTCCTAACGCAGCCCCATTGTTTGCTATGCGGAAACACTTCCTACGTCTGCACCTAACACTCTAACATGTACCCCGAGTCTAAACACTGATGGAATCAGCCAATCAGAATCAAGTTCAATCCGATTGGCTGATCCAATCAGCCAATCAGATTGAGCTCGCATTCTATTGGCTGTTCCGATCAGCCAATAGAATGCGAGCTCAATCTGATTGGCTGATTGGATCAGCCAATCGGATTGATCTTGATTCTGATTGGCTGATTCCATCAGCCAATCAGAATATTCCTACCTTAATTCCGATTGGCTGATAGAATCCTATCAGCCAATCGGAATTCGAGGGACGCCATCTTGGATGACGTCCCTTAAAGGAACCACCATTCTTCAGTTGGACGTCGCCGGATGAAGATGGGTCCGCGGTGGAGGTCTTCAGGATGGAGCCGGTCCTCATCGGATGAAGATAGAAGATGCCGCTTGGAAAATGATGGTTGCCAGTCTGGATCGCCTCTTCTTCCCGGATAGGATGAAGACTTTGGACCCTCTTCTGGACTTCTTCAGTGGATGTCTAGCCCCCGCTTGGGTTGGATGAAGATATCGGAGCCAGGACGGATCGGTGATACCCGGTGAGGTGAAGACAAGGTAGGATGATCTTCAGGGGCTTAGTGTTAGGTTTATTTAAGGGGGGTTTGGGTTAGATTAGGGGTATGTGGGTGGTGGGTTGTAATGTTGCGGCGGGGGGTATTGTATGTTTTTTTTTACAGGCAAAAGAGCTGAACTTCTTGGGGCATGCCCCGCAAAGGGCCCTTTTCAGGGCTGGTAAGGTAAAAGAGCTTTGAACTTTAGTAATTTAGAATAGGGTAGGGCATTTTTTTATTTTTGGGGGGCTTTGTTATTTTATTAGGGGGCTTAGAGTAGGTGTAATTAGTTTAAAATTGTTGTAATATTTTTCTTATGTTTGTAAATATTTTTTTATTTTTTGTAACTTAGTTCTTTTTTATTTTTTGTACTTTAGTTAGTTTATTTCATTGTAGTTATTTGTAGGTATTGTATTTAATTTATTTATTGATAGTGTAGTGTTAGGTTTAATTGTAGGTAATTGTAGGCATTTTATTTAATTAATTTATTGATAGTGTAGTGTTAGGTTTAATTGTAACTTAGGTTAGGATTTATTTTACAGGTAAATTTGTAATTATTTTAACTATTTTAGCTATTAAATAGTTCTTAACTATTTAATAGCTATTGTACCTGGTTAAAATAAATACAAAGTTACCTGTAAAATAAATATTAATCCTAAAATAGCTATAATATAATTATAATTTATATTGTAGCTATATTAGGGTTTATTTTACAGGTAAGTATTTAGTTTTAAATAGGAATAATTTATTTAATAAGAGTGAATTAATTTCGTTAGATTAAAATTATATTTAAGTTAGGGGGGTGTTAGTGTTAGGGTTAGACTTAGCTTTAGGGGTTAATACATTTATTAGAATAGC
The DNA here is from genome assembly GCF_027579735.1 of Bombina bombina. Classification (NCBI taxonomy): domain Eukaryota; kingdom Metazoa; phylum Chordata; class Amphibia; order Anura; family Bombinatoridae; genus Bombina; species Bombina bombina. Next base: position 370,527,202 of record NC_069500.1, read on the forward strand.
GGCGAGATTCGGTCGGCAGATTAGGGGTTAATAATTGAAGTTAGGTGTCGGCGATGTTAGGAAGGGCAGGTTAGGGGTTAATAAATATAATATATGGGTCGGCGGTGTTAGGGGCAGCAGATTAGGGGTACATAAGTATAACGTAGGTGGCGGCGCTTTGCGGTCGGCAGATTAGGGGTTAATTATTGTAGGTAGCTGGCTGCGACGTTGTGGGGGGCAGGTTAGGGGTTAATAAATAAAATATAGGGGTCGGCGATGTTAGGGCAGCAGATTAGGGGTACATAGGGATAATGTAGCTGGCGGCGGCGTGCGGACGGCAGATTAGGGGTTAATAAGTGTAGGTAGCTGGCGGCGACGTTGTGGGGGGCAGATTAGGGGTTAATAAATATAATATAGGGGTCGGCGGTGTTAGGGGCAGCAGATTAGGGGTACATAAGGATAACGTAGGTGGCGGTCGGCAGATTAGGGGTTAAAAAAATTTAATCGAGTTGCGGCGATGTGGGGGGACCTCGGTTTAGGGGTACATAGGTAGTTTATGGGTGTTAGTGTACTTTAGAGTACAGTAGTTAAGAGCTTTATAAACCGGCGTTAGCCCAGAAAGCTCTTAACTACTGACTTTTTTCCTGCGGCTGGAGTTTTGTCGTTAGATTTCTAACACTCACTTCAGACATGACTCTAAATACCGGAGTTATAAAAATCCCATTGAAAAGATAGGATACGCAATTTACGTAAGGGGATCTGCGGTATGGAAAAGTTGCGGCTGAAAAGTGAGCGTTAGACCCTTTTTTGCGTGACTCCAAATACCGGAGGTAGCCTAAAACCAGCGTTAGGAGCCTCTAACGCTGGTTTTCATGGCTAACGCCAAACTCTAAATCTAGGCCTTAGTGAGTAATCCACCCCAGGTTTTGCCTTTTCTACTAAATATAAAATTCTAGTATTTAGAATATCATTTTCAAATAGTAAATATATGTAGAACCTGGTACCATTTTTATAACTCTACTCCCCCAACCCCCCTTTTTTCTAAACAACCTTGCCTGGGCTAATCCCTTGTGGGAGACTAATAAACCTGTGATTTCAAATTACCCTGAATTTGTGGCCTTCTTTCAAAGGGTATTTGATGTTCCGGCTCGCTCCTCCTCTGCTGCTAAACGACTCATGTCCATTCAGTAAGGTACAAGATCTGATGCTCAGTATGCCATTGAGTTCCGTATGCTTGCCGCAGAGGTAGGTTGGAACAATGAAGCCCTTGTTGCCACCTTCTTTCATGGGCTCTCTGATGAGATTAAAGACGAAGTTGCTGCCAGAGTTTACCAGAAGATCTCGAGGCATTGGTGTCTTTTTTGATCCAAATTGACATCAGACTAAGTGAGAGGCCCTCTTTCAAGGAGCGCTTGCGGAAGCCTCCTGTTCCATTGATCTCCTACGTGTTCGTTCCCACCCATGCCTCCCTCTCCTCCCATGCCTCCTGGTCCCGAATGCCTCCTGGTCCCGAGTCACCAGGTACTGCTGAGCCGATGCAGTTGGGATTCACGCGCCTCTCCACGGCGGAGAGGGCCTTTAGGAGGAGGGAGGGGCTCTGCCTCTATTGTGGGTTACAGGGGCACCTTTTGAAGTCTTGTCCTACACGGCAGGGAAACGCTCACACCTAAGGTCCTGTTGGGGGCAGACCTTGGGTGGTTTATCCTCGTCCCAAGAACCGCTAAAGGAGAAACCTTTGGTCATGGTTGTCCTTTCCTGGGTGGACTCAGACCACTTGTCTTCGGAAACCAGTTAAAGTCTTGTGCACTTCATCGGTATCTCAATTGCCAGAGGAGTACCGAAAGTTCCTAGACATGTTTGACAAGGTGCGTGCCAGTACGTTGCCTCCTCATCGGTCTTACGATTGTGCCATAGACCTGCAACCCGGAGCCATTCCTCCTCAGGGCCGGGTTTACCCTCTGTCTGTTACGGAGAATTGTGCTATGGAGGAGTATGTTGTCGTGGGGGATCATCCGCAAATCCTGCAGGGGCTGGCTTCTTCTTTGTGAAGAAAAAGGGTGACGAGTTAAGACCATGCATCGATTATAGGGGTCTTAATCGTCTTACCATTAAGAATGCTTACCTTATTCCGCTCATTACGGAACTTCCTCAAGGAAGCTACGGTCTTTACTAAACTTGATTTGAGAGGAGCGTACAATCTCATTAGGATCAATGAGGGCCACGAATGGAAAACGGCATTTAACACCAGGTGCAGGCATTATGAGCATCTTGTAATGCCCTTTGGTCTATGTAATGCTCCTACTGTCTTCCAGGAATTTATTAATGATGTCCTACGAGATATGTTGCAACAGTGTGTTGTGGTGTACTTAGACGACATCCTCATACACTCACCCACACTTGAGGCTCATCATTCTGATGTTACACGGGTTCTTCAGAGACTACGTGAGAGCGGCCTGTTTTGTAAAATCGAGAAATGGGAGTTCCATCAGACTCAAGTAACCTTCCTAGGTTATGTTATCTCTGTTGCAGGGTTCTCCATGGATCCTGACAAGTTATCTGCAGTTCTGCAGTGGCCTCGCCCAGTTGGTCTTCGGTCTATTCAACGTTTTTTGGGGTTCACCAATTACTATAGAAAGTTTATTAAAAACTTTTCTTCCTTTGTCAAACCTATCACAGACATGACCCGTAAAGAGAATGATCCACTCCATTGGTCATCTACTGCCATTAAGGCCTTTGATAGTCTTAAGACTGCCTTTGCTGCCGCTCCAGCTCTGGCTCATCCTAACCCTGTCCTGCCTTTTCTTCTTGAGGTCGATGCGTCTGAGACTGGAGTAGGTGCCCTCTTGTCTCAACGTCCTATGCCTGACAGTTCCTTGCATCTGTGTGGTTTCTTATCTAAGAAATTGTCTCCAGCGGAGTGCAATTATGAAATAGGCGACAGGGAATTACTGGCCATAATTTTGGCACTCAAGGAATGGAGGCATCTTCTTGAGGGTACTGGCGTGCCAATGCTCATTCTTACTGACCACAAGAATTTAACTTATCTAACTGAAGCAAAACGTTTGTTGCCCCGACAGGCCAGATGGGCGCTATTTTTGTCTTGGTTTAATTATGTGGTCTCCTACCTGACTGGTAGTAAGACTGTTAGGGCTGATGCCCTCTCTCGACAATTTTCGCATTTGTCCATGGAGTCTGTACCTACTCCAGTTATACCTCCTGACCATATTTTGGCTACCATAGGTACTAATTTTACTTCTCCCTTGGGGGAGGAGATCCTGGCTACACAAACCAATGCACCTCCTGAGAAACCTTGGCATTCCTAAATTCCCTACAACTGGTGTTGCTCTTTTTTTTTTTTTTTTTTTTTTTTTAAATAGTTTTTTATTGAAGTCATAAACAAATGTAACAATAATGACACATCCAACAATAGTAACAGAGAAGAAAAGTACAGTGCTAATACCATGAACTTGCCAAGTAAACAACACAGGTTATGCCAACATAGTATACATGCGTGAGTTTAAAGAGTGAGACTCGATGATGAGTAGTAAAAGGATGGAGAAGCTATAGTTGGTTAGTGTTATGAAAAAGCATGGAAGTTTACTAGGCAGTAGAGCTAAATAGAAGGGACATATAAATCCCATTTATTAAAGGCATTAGCAAAGAGTTTGGACTATCAAGATTAAGACCTCAATTTTATATTTTATATGATATGTAGACTAGAAGTGACCCCACCTTGTGATAGATAAATACACCATAAAATATTTATTTAAGAAATATAGAAACAAGGGGGGGTTGGTTTTATGAGGGTAGGGGGAGGGGGGAAATAGAGTATATTCTCCACATTGTCATAAAGAGCATTCATAACGTTATATAATCTAGTAAAAGTATGATAGATGTGGATTAGCTTGTGTTTGGCCGCTTTTGGACCAAATTAGCGGGGAGAGTGGTAAGGGAACGCAGCGGACAAGAGCCGCTCAAAGTGGAGTGGGGAAGGGAATGGGGGGAGCGGAGCCATACAGGACAGGAGAGTTGGTATGTGAGGACTTACTATATGGTTGTAAAGGTGGGCTTCGCAGGAGGCACCTGTTGTTTACATAACTAATAGGGAGGGACATGACTCTATCAGGGTAAAGTAATTATCCAAATGAAGTGTTATGCTCATATAACAAGAAAGTAATAGCAAATGTGTAGAATATGCAGCCAAGAGAGATCTAAAACTTAATTATGGGAAGTAATGGGCCTCAATAGTCACTCTACAGTATTATGTGGAGAGGGGGACATTAGAATGTTTGGAGCATAGGGAATCTCTGGATGAGCCCCTCTCCTAGGGGAGTGCCATCTATAGGCGATGCTGGAAAAAGGAGTAGGGATATGACCCGCAGGCAGTAAGCACCGGCGGGAAAGGGAGGAGAGAGATTTCACATGAACAAATAATATATATATTGATAATGTGGATAAAACTATATAGAAACTAGTGATGACAGTCCTACAGTCACTAATAATGATAGCGAATAACATATAGAATAGAAATAACATAATATTTCGGTAACAAATACAGATACACAAACAACTAAATATATCGGCTCTGTATAAATCTATAGAGATCTCCTTAGAATACAAAAATAAAGGAAATTATATTTATATATACAGTCAGTATATAACTAAAAGGATAAGGATATTACATGCAAATACAGTAGGTAGCAATAGACTCTTGTAAGATACAACCAAGCAGACATGATAGTATTAGCTAGAATTATGGGATACAATACCAATGTGAGGGCCTGGGAGCTTTTAGGCTAACTAGTGATATACAGTGGGGGAAAAAAAAGTATTTAGTCAGCCACCAATTGTGCAAGTTCTCCCACTTAAGAAGATGAGAGAGGCCTGTAATTTTCATCATAGGTATACCTCAACTATGAGAGACAAAATGTGGAAACAAATCCAGACAATCACATTGTCTGATTTGGAAAGAATTTATTTGCAAATTATGGTGGAAAATAAGTATTTGGTCAAAATCAAAAGTTCATCTCAATACTTTGTTATATATCCTTTGTTGGCAATGACAGAGGTCAAACATTTTCTATAAGTCTTCACAAGGTTGTCACACGCTGTTGCTGGTATGTTGGCCCATTCCTGCATGCAGATCTCCTCTAGAGCAGTGATGTTTTGGGGCTGTCGCTGGGCAACATGGACTTTCAACTCCCTCCAAAGGTTTTCTATGGGGTTGAGATTTGGAGACTGGCTAGCCCACTCCAGGACCTTGAAATGCTTCTTACGAAGCCACTCCTTCATAGCCCAGGCAGTGTGTTTGGGATCATTGTCATGCTGAAAGACCCAGCCACGTTTCATCTTCAATGCCCTTGCTGATGAAAGAAGGTTTGCACTCAAAATCTCACTATACATGGCCCCATTCATTCTTTCATGTACACGGATCAGTCGTCCTGTTCCCTTTGCAGAGAAACAGCCCCAAAGCATGATGTTGTCACCCCCATGCATCACAGTAGGTATGGTGTTCTCTCTCCTCCAAACATGACAAGTTGTGTTTCTACCAAACAGTTCTACTTTGGTTTCATTTGACCATATGACATTCTCCCAATCCACTTCTGGATCATCCAAATGCTCTCTAGCATACTTCAGATGGGCCCGGACATGTACTGGCTTAAGCAGGGGGACACGTCTGACACTGCAGGATCTGAATCCCTGGCGGCGTAGTGTGTTACTGATGGTAGCCTTTGTTACGTTGGTCCCAGCTCTCTGCAGGTCATTCACTAGGTCCCCTTGTGGTTCTGGGATGTTTGCTCACCATTCTTGTGATCATTTTGACCCCACGGGGTGAGATCTTACGTGGAGCCCCAGATCGAGGGAGATTATCAGTGGTCTTGTATGTCTTCCATTTTCTAATTATTGCTCCCACAGTTGATTTCTTTACACCAAGCTGCTTGCCTATTGCAGATTCAGTCTTCCCAGCCTGGTGCAGGTCTACAATTTTGTTTCTGGTGTCCTTCGACAGCTCTTTGGTCTTCACCATAGTGGAGTTTGGAGTGTGACTGTTTGAGGTTGTAGACAGGTGTCTTTTATACTGATAACAAGTTCAAACAGGTGCCATTAATACAGGTAATGATTGGAGGACAGAGGAGCCTCTTAAAGAAGAAGATACAGGTCTGTGAGAGCCAGAAATCTTGCTTGTTTGTAGGTGACCAAATACTTATTTTCCAACATAATTTTCAAATAAATTGTTTCCAAATCAGACAATGTGATTGTCTGGATTTGTTTCCACATTTTGTCTCTCATAGTTGAGGTATACCTATGATGAAAATTACAGGCCTCTCTCATCTTCTTAAGTGGGAGAACTTGCACAATTGGTGGCTGACTAAATACTTTTTTTCCCCACTGTAGATAAACCCTACTGTATCCCCCATGTAAGCTGGGTATAACACCTCTAGAAAAGACTAAGTTAAAAAACATAAACATAACTTATGACGCTATAAAGTATGGGGATCTATGTAAAGAGAAATATGAGCTATAATTTTAGCTAAGGAGGGAGTACCTTAACATGAGGATTAATAGAATATGTACGGTACAGACATAGTATGATGTACCGAACCATCAGCTCATGTGTCCTAAGAGACAGTTTAGGCTGTTGTATATATATCTTTACAAATATGGGGTAGAGAAATCAATAACATATTTTGATGAACGATGAACTCCAATACAAGCTAATTACACTAGAAGTTCTAACTGACTCCAATTCTCATAGCATGTAACAAGCAAATAAATAAGTATAATGTACAGCTCAAATGTACAGCAATACATGCATGAAAATACATCAACAAACAGTGCAATTCCAGAGCAGACCCAGGGGAGAGTATGACAATGACTCTAGAAAGATGTGCAGTTAATACTAAACTAACAATGCATATATAAAGCTGATGACCGATATAAATACTTAGAATAATACACAATAAACTGACATTCAATGAGCAGCGGATAGCTTCTGGTATTATGGAGCCATCTCTGAAATTTTCCTAACAATAGAAATATGGGTAAAATAGAATAGTAATATAAAATATGTATGATATAACATATGGGCTGACACCACAAATCATAGAGTATTGCTAGTAGGGTAACATATTATATAGATTCAGGCTTACTGAAACAAAACTTTATGAAACTGTATTATAGTGTCTAGCAATATTGTAGAAACCCCTAAGGGGGAAACTACACCACCTGAAGAAAAAGGTCGATGTACAGGTTAGTGACCTCCTGTGTAGTGAAAGGTAGTACCCATCATCAGTTCAATGTCACACATTGGGTGTTCAGGTATTTTTCCTCCCCAAAGACCCGGACCACTTAGGAGACAGATATGGTCAGATTGTTCTGGGTCCCATAGTGACCTCGGTAATTTATTCAGAGCTCTAGAGACAGCCAAAATAATACAAAAAGCGCTCTGCAAAAGCGCATCACAAGAGTAGCCCAGAATCCAGCATGTCCGAATCCGCATGTTAGGCAGCCACTCGTGAGAGAGATATACAGAGCGGTAGTCTTTGTGTACCTGATAGGAACTTTAGAAGTTCCCGGTGCATGGCAGATGACTTAGGGGCTGCGCGGTACGTCTGAATCTCTCAGGGTTTTCTGTGCGACAATAGAGCTGGGATCGAGTGACTATCTGTCCAGTCTGAGGGGGCCGAACCCCTAGGAAAATTCCTACTGTGTCCGCCTCACACGATGCAGTGCATACTTCGGCAAACAAATCTTCTATATCCCCTTCAGAAGTTTGGGATGGCTCAGGAATCCATCGGCGGTCTGTTGTCCTTTGCTGCATGCTGCCATCCGCACTAGTTGGACACAAGAAACCGTAGAAGGCGAACCCTGCCTCCAGACACTTGCCTCTAAAGTGTGAGTATCTCTCTCAAGCTGCAACTCATGGTTCTTCTTTATATCCATCTTGAGGAGAGCAGCTTGTGTAGCCTGAGCTTGCCGCGAAACGGTTCGTCTATCCGCCATCTTGCTTGCAGCGTCATCTTCTAGAGCGCGTGGTGCTCTAATTATAAGTGTAAGATCCTCAAAGTTATTCTGTATCTGCAGCGCCAGCTTAGCGAGCAGTATCCGAATCTCCTCCATAATCGGTAGGTGTATAGTTTAGTTTGCAGATAAAGAGAATATAAGTCAGTTCCAATGGAGACAGGGCTGCATACACTGCTACCTAAGTCACGGAGGCTCCTTTCATGTGTTGCCCCAGTAGGTTGGGGGAGTCAGAATACTCGCCTTGGGGTGCTCTTAAGTTGGGAATTCGCCAAAAGTAGTTAGAGAGTTAAAAAGTCCTATTTTTTTGTTCATAAATATATACTTAATTTAGTCATAATCAGGGAGCTCAAAAGATATACGTCTGGTTCCCTTGCCTGATGGCTCCGCCCCCCTTCTTTTTTTTTTTTTTTTAAGAAAAATATTTATCCTTATCACAGCCTTTGGAGGAGCATCTCTGGCAACTCCGTTCCACGTGGGTGCAGATTCAGGATTGCCTTCATCGTTCTATGCAGCGCCAAAAGCTCTTGACCTTCCTCCTGCAATGCGCATCTCCAATGTTTTTCATGTCTCCCTCTTGAAACCATTGGTTTGTAATCGGTTTACCACTGTGTTGCCTCGTCCCTGTCCTATCTTTGTTGACAACCATGAGGAGTATGAGGTCAGCAGCATTATTGACTCTCGTATGTCCAGGGGCCGCGTACAGTATTTGGTTCACTGGAGAGGCTACAGTCCGGAGGAGCATTTATGGGTTCCCTCCTCTGATGTTCATGCTCCTGCCCTCCACTGTGCCTTCCATGCCCGTTTCCCCAAAAAGCCTTTTGTCCTCTTGTGGGGGAGGGGTCATTGAGGGGAGGGTACTGTCAGGGTTTTTTCCCTGTTTTGTTTGCCATGTGCTGCTGGCAGCCATTTTGCTCACCTATCTTGCTGACACTGGTGCATATTGTGTGATGCTGCTCATTTCCTGCACTTCCTTTTATGCCCAGACTGGTGTACATCATCCGTGTGAGACAGGATGCAGTCTCAGAATTGTGATGTCATCACTTATTATTTAAAGGGCCTCTGTTCAGTATGCTTTGCCCTTGCGTTGTCTCAGACCTGTTTGTGAGAGCTTCTGTGTATTACCTGGCTGTCTGACGTCCCTCCTGGTTTCTGATCCCTGGCTTGTTCCTGACTCTGCTGTTCACCTTGTTCCTGATTCCGGCTCGTCTGACTACTCGCTTTGGTTCCTGACTCAGCTCGCCTGACTATTCGCTTTGGCTCCTGACTCGACTCATCTGACTACCAGCTCTGGTTTTGATTCCTGGCTTGTTATTTGACTTGTGGACTTTTTATTATTTTTTCGCTATTAATAAAGGTGTGATTATTTTTGCACTTCTCGTCTCAGTCTGATTCCTGGCACCCTGATAGAATCATACGCCAAGCTCTTAATGGGTCCCTGTACAGTGTCCCACCCACAATTGAGGGTGGCAAGTTTTTCGTATTTGCATATGGAAGATAAGCAAGCACCAGAGGTGCTATCACCGCCTCCTCCAATCTCATGTCGCAAAAGGGACTCGTATTGAGTTGTCAGTCTGTAACTAGCCTAGCCAAGGCTGCCTACTTGTAGAGTTTTAAGTTTGGGAGGCCAATGCCTCCTCCAAAATAGGACAGCTGTAGTTTTTCTGCAGCTATCCGGGGTTTGCCTCCTCTCCAGATGAAACGCGATAGAGCCCGAGGCAACAGGTTTAGATCTGTCTTGTTCATGAGGAACGGAAGCATGAGCAACGGATAGAGTATTTTAGATAAGATTGCCATTTTAACCAGGTTGATACAACCCGAAAGTCCCAGAGGGAGATTAGACCATTTTTTTAGTTGAGAGGAGAGGCTTAAGCATTTGTCAGATATATTTGTTTTATATATTTTGGATGGGTCTCTGTGCAAGTGAATACCCAGATAGGTAAGACCTTCTGATACTTCTATGAATGGGAAGCTATATCTAGGGTTTGCATGTTTGTGTAGTCACAACACCTCCTGGCTTGGACGCATTTATTTTATATCTTGAGAAACTCCTGAAGTCAGTGATCACCTGTAGTATACGTGGCACATGGGTTTGTGGTGTGTCTACAAATAGCAGCATATCATCTGCATATAACGCCAGGTGTAGGGGAACCCCTTCCACCCCAATTCCTGGGAATAGTTGTCTTAGCTTCAATGCAAGTGGCTCCAGTGCCAGGTTGAACTGTAGCGATGATAAGGGGCAGCCCTGCCTTGTGCCCCTCTGTAGCTGGAAGTCGGGGGAAAAAAAGCCCATTAGTTAGGATGCATGCCTCAGGGAATTTATACATCTTACCAATTACCTCCAGGAAAGGACCCTCAAAGCCAAACCGTTGCATGGTGTTAAATAGGTGGGGCCACTCCACGCAGTCGAAGGACTTCTCTGCGTCTAAAGACAGCAGGAAGGATTCCGACATGTCCCTCAGACCTCCCCCTTTTCCTAGGGACCAATAATGATCAACAACCTGCAGTACTCTGCGGAGGTTAACCTATTTGCCATGATTTTCATGAAAAGCTTGTAATCGGTATTTAATAGCGATATTGGTCGGAATAACTCCGGTAGTGAGTGATCCTTATGGTTTGGGGATGAGGGTGATATGTGCTGAGGTGAAGTTCTTGGAGGGGGAGGTTTCTGTCAATATAAAAGTGTTATATAGTCTAGTCAGTGTGGCTGTGAGCTGTGGTTGGAGAATCTTATAAAATTTGTCAGGCAGGCCATCTGGACCTGGCGCTTTGCCAGACAGTGTAGTTTTTTAAGGTGAGAGCCAGTTCCTCACTGGTTGTAGGGGAATTTAAGTTGTGTATTTGTTCCTGTGTCAGCTGGGGTAAGTTTAATGACCGCCAGACCTGGGCCTGAGTCCCCTCGGGTGCAGGGTCCTGTCGTGTATAGAGTTGTGCGAAGTACTGTGCGAAACAACTCGCAATGTCTGCCGGTGTAGTGTAAGTCCTACCCTGTACTCTCAATGCTGCCACTCCAGTCTTCGCTGTCTGTGGTTTTGTCAAAGTTGCTAACATTCTACTCGCTCTATTACCGAATCTTTAAAATCTGCCTGCTGTTTTTAACAGTCCTGACGACACTTGGTGTTTTGCAAAGGCCTCGAGTTCTGCCTTTGCAGCAATGTGCGATTCATATTTTTCCTTTGACTTAGATGGAGGTATGTCTGGTATGTTTGTCCCAACTGTTTTTGTAGGGTTTTGTGTCTGTACTGGGTTTTATATCTTAGTTTAGAGACATAGGATATTATGGAGCCCGTCAAGACTGCTTTTGCCGTTTCCCAAAATAATTGGGTGTTGTCTAGATGGTCTGCATTGTCAGTGTAATAATCTGTCCAGGATTGTGTTAGGAATTTTGTAAATGCTTCTGAGGTTGTCAGATATGTGGGAAATCTGAGTGTGTTTCTGTTCGGGCGTGGCCCATGAGCCCCTAAGGACAGCTCCACTGGCGCATGGTCAGATAATAGTATATCCTATATCTTACAATGATGTACCTGTGTGGTTAAGTCATTAGCAATTAAAAATAAGAGTGTGTTTGGCTTTAGATAAGCAAGTGTAATCCTTGCCCTCTGGGTGCTGCAGTCTCCATATGTTACATGTGCCTAGGTCCGCATCAAAGATGTCAAAGACTTTCGTTTCATATCTGGCTTTATAATTTGTTTTTGGATCTTTCATAGTGTGGGGTTTAAGCCACAATCTATCTAATATGTGTGTGGGGGCGATGTTAAAGTCTCCTCCATTGATCAACCTCAAACCTATGTGAGGGACTAAGTTTTGTATCAAATCTTTACAGAAGTTCATCATTCTATGGTTGGGGGCATAGAGATTACAAAATACTTAATCAACTGAATTCACCGTAGTGTGGACTATCATAAATCTCCCATTTATATCTGTGTATGTTTGATTAACTTGAACTGAGAGTCTTTTCCCAAACACAACCGCCAAACCCCGACTCGCACTAGTGTGAGACAAAAATAATACCGTAACCTGTCCTACCCAGTCTCTCTGTAATTTTTGATGCTCGGGGTCAGTCAGGTGCGTCTCCTGGAGTAGAGCTATATCTGCTCCTATTTTCCTAAGATAAGTGAGGATTGCTTTACGTTTTATGGGTGAATTAAGTCCACCCACATTCCATGTTACAATTTTAAGTGGCATGTCTATCTAAAGATGTAAAAGCATGAGCACTTGTTTTGACAACAGAAAAAAAAAGAGGGGAGGGGGGACATGCATTAGGACAGTTAACATTTTCCTCTCGTTTGACCAGCACCTTAGAGCATAATACCTATTCGGCTGACACAGTTTTTTTTTGACAATCACATGTAAATAAAACAGTGCAACAGAAGAATCTAGCATCTTTAAACGGGTGAGTGAGATAGCCAAGTGTAAATTACAGCTAAGGTTAAATTGTCTCCGGCTGTCAGCACCATGAGTTTGTGGGTGGTTAGATGTGAATGAGGCCTGTGAGGTGTTATATTAGTGTCCCCATATCATACAATATTTCCTTCTTTGATTGGTATTTAACAAAGGATTTAGGTTTGCACTAGGCAGTACTGCCAGCCAAGATGTAATTTATGTAGTTACTGGTCCCTTCAGACTGACCCCTCCCTCATGTTGGAGCAATAATGATGAGGGGAGGTGGTGGTAGCCAGCGCATTGTATGGACCTTTGGAGGTGTGGTGCCCATAATGCTACCCATAATCAATAGGTAACTAGCAATGTGTTTTTCCCTTCTTGAGACTAAAACCTGTGTTGTTGCACCTCTGTGGGAACTAGTACCTCCACCCAGACTATAACAACTGTGTGTGAGTCTTCCTGTAAATAATAACTTTAAACCAAAACTGCAAAACCTAAGAACATTAATTTTGGCAATACTTGTTACTTTTACTTGTACATATTTTGAAATCTGTAGCAGTAATAAAGTACAACAAATCAAAAACAGATAATTTCCAAACATTACCCCAGAGGTATGGGCAGTCTCCCATCCGAAGCCATTTTTCTTCACAAATCTCGGGTCCTTACCAGTCCAGTGGATAACACCACTAAAACAAAAACATTGCCATTCATAGCATCTTTTGCGGGTTAAGAAAGAGACTTTCCCACCTCATAGTAGAAACTTTTCATGTAGGTGGATGTTGGTTTTCTGTTGCTAGATAACTTTTCAGAGCTTGTGGTAAGTGAAAGAATTTGACGCCATGTGGTGTTTGCAGGCGTAGTTTTGCTGGGTACAGCAGCTCCACTTGCCTGCCTTGCTCATGTAGTTGTTAACAGAGTGGGGCAAACTCCTTTCTCTGTCATGTCACCTCCATTAAGAAGTCCTGGAACAGCAGTAGTTTTGAACCCTCATACAAGACCTCCTTGTGTGACCGATAGGCTTGCAGAATCTTCAGCTTTTCCTGAAAGTTCAGGCATTTAAATATGACCTGTCTAGGTCTGGCTTTTGCATGGTCTAGAGCCCTCTCAGGTCCCACACGGTGGGCCCTTTCCACATCAATAGGTAAAACATTAGGGTGTATGCCCAGCATTTTTGGAAATGTGAGTGCAGTAAATTCTAGTAGATCTCTGCCTTTCTATACGATCTTGGAGTATTTGATTCTTCTTAACTAGTTGTCTGACTGTGGTATCCAAGGCAAACTGTCTGTCTTCTACCTCGGAGATGCGAATCTCAGCTGAGCTTAGCCGCAAAGAGGATTGTCTTACTTTGTTTGTCAATGTGTCCACCCCAGTTTGAAGGGAGTCCATCTTTGGAAGAAAGAAGGACTTAAACTCCTGCAACAGGGATGCCTGATCTGGTCCTGGGACCATTACCTGTTCATTCAGAGCTGGGCTCTCCATATGGATTTCAGCAGTATGTTTCTGTTGTTTTTTTGTCAGTTGCTTTTGTTCTGTGGGACATGTCTGTCTTCATTTTGGGAGAGAGTTTGTAGAAATAGTCATCGACTTTCATTAGAGTAGGGACAGTGTTATGCTCAGCTCAGCAATCTGTATGTGTGCCCAATATGTTGTGGTCAGCCAATAAAGAGTTCATCTCATTAGGTTTCTTTCAAAGATGTGAGTGTCTATTATAGGTAAGATTTGCAGGCCTATCCATTCTCCCTCACTGTTTAATGCTCAGTATCTGCTTTAATATGGAAGTCTTCTGTGCTTTAATAAACACAATGGATTTGCTTTTTTACTTTTTTACTTGAGTTAGGAAATATTAAATGTTGTAGTCTTTCCCAGCTGTCATATAAAGTGAACTGAACTGAGGGCCCAAGCCACGTGGGGCTTTCTTGATTTACAGCGTTAGTAGTTTTCTCACTGTGGTTTTCTCAATGTATGTCCCTTTTTAATTGTAATGATTAGAATTTCATTTATCCGTCTAACCTGAGCAGGGTCTGTCGTCACACAAGTGTATATGTGCGGTATGGATCTGTTATGTCTCCGTCACACTTTCCTCCCAGCTTACCCCCTCCAAATGTAGTTGTGCTCCTAGGTTCTTGATTCCGGAGCAGTGCTCATGTGCTGTCCTCTATTTGCTCCCCTTCCGACCGCACGGACCAGGTAGTTTGAGGTCCGTCGCTACTCCGGTGTTAGACCACGGCCTAGGATCCAAGATGGCGCTGTTAGAACTGATGCGCCGTACAGTTCAGGAGCTCTCCGGTGGCCAGAACAGGTGGAGGTCACCCTGCGCACTTAAGTAGGCAGCCGGCGTGGAGGTTATCAACCCGGCAAGTCTGCTTCATTAGTGCTGATGTTTCTGAGTTAGGCTGCGGGTTCCTGAGTGGCAGTTCCAATCAGCCAATATTGGCTATTCCAATCAGCCAATAGAATGTGAGCTCAATCCTATTGGCTGATTGCATCAGCCAATACGATTGAACTTAAATCCTATTGGCTAGGATTTTTTTTACCTTAATTCCGATTGGCTGATAGAATTCTATCAGCCAATCGGAATCTAAGGGACGCCATCTTGGATGACGTCACTTAAAGGTTCCTTCATTCAACAAGAAGACGTCGGCCGAAGAGGATGCTCCGCATCGGATGTCTTGAAGATGGAGCCGCACCGTGCCGGATGGATGAAGATAGAAGATGCCGTCTGGATGAAGACTTCTGCCCGTCTGGAGGACCACTTCTGCCGGATTCGTTGAGGACTTCGGCCCGGTTGGGTGAAGACTTCTCCCGGTAAGGTGATCTTCAAGGGGTTAGTGTTAGGTTTTTTTTAAGGGGGTATTGGGTGGGGTTTAGAGTAGGGTTGGTTGTGTGGGTGGTGGGTTTTAATGTTGGGGGGGATTTGTAATTTTTTTTTACAGGTAAAAGAGCTGATTACTTTGGGGCAATGCCCCGCAAAAGGCCCTTTTAAGGGCTATTTGTAATTTAGTGTAGGGTAGGGCTTTTTATTTTTGGGGGGGGGGCTTTTTTATTTTGTTAGGGGGATTAGATTAGGTGTAATTAGTTTAAAAATCTTGTAATTTGTTTATTATTTTCTGTAATTTAGTGGGGTTTTTTTGTACTTTAGTTTTATTTAATTGTATTTAATTTAGGGAATTAATTTAATTATAGTGTAGTGTTAGGTGTTAGTGTAACTTAGGTTAGGTTTTATTTTACAGGTACTTTTGTATTTATTTTAACTAGGAAGATATTAAATAGTTAATAACTATTTAATAACTATTCTATCTAGTTAAAATAAATACAAACTTGCCTGTAAAATAAAAATAAATCCTAACCTAGCTACAATGTAACTATTAGTTATATTGTAGCTAGCTTAGGGTTTATTTTACAGGTAAGTATTTAGTTTTAAATAGGAATAATTTATTTAATGATAGGAATATTTATTTAGATTTATTTAAATGATATTTAAGTTAGGGTTAGGGTTAGACTTAGGTTTAGGGGTTAATAAATTTAATATAGTGGCGGCGGTGTAGGGGGTGGCAGATTAGGGGTTAATAAGTATAATGTAGGTGGCGGCGGTGTAGGGGGTGGCAGATTAGGGGTTAATAAGTATAATGTAGGTGGCGGCGGTGTAGGGGGGGCAGATTAGGGGCTAATAAGTATAATGTAGGTGGCGGTGTAGGGGGGCAGATTAGGGGTTAATAAGTATAATGTAGGTAGCGGCGGTGTAGGGGGCGGCAGATTAGGGGTGTTTAGACTCGGGGTACATGTTAGGGTGTTAGGTGTAAACATTACCATAGGAATCAATGGGATATCGGGCAGCAGCGAACATGAGCTTTCGCTGCTTTCAGACTCCCATTGATTCATATGGTATCCGCCGCCCTGGAGAAAACCAGGTATGCTGGGCCGGAATAGTGGCAAGCGTACCTGTTAGGAATTTGTTAACTAGCAAAAGTAGTCAGATAGTGCCGAATTTGCATTCGGAACATCTGTAATGACGTAAGCATCGATCTGTGTCGGACTGAGACCGGCGGATCGTATGTTACGTCACAAAATTCTACTTTTGCCGGTCTGTAGGGTTTGATAACTAAGGGGAATCAGGCTCGCCACAAATACGCTGCGGAATTCCAGTGTATTTGCGGTTGACGGCTTGATAAATAGATGCCTTTGTCTGAAACCCATAATCCTCCCAGTGTTGTTGCATCTGATCAGACAGACTGCAGGAATCATTAGTTGATGAATCTGCACCTCTTACTATGGCCAATCTGAAATGTTTACCCTCTAAAGAAGACTTAACGACATTACTTACTCAAGTGGGTCAGAGGGACATAACCAATTTGGGAAACAGAGTGATGGAAACACTAACATCAGAAACATACTCCTATTAATTTTATATAAAGACCCATGAATCTACAATTGTTGAACTACAGAACTAGATAATAGAGGTCAAAGGCAAAACCTTTGTAACCTATATGCAACTGATCTGCTCTGCAATTTCTCTCTAGACAGGGAGCATAAAGCAATGAGGCCACCAGCCAAGGATTCTGCCCAACCAAGGGACATAATTGGCCGGTTGCATATATAAAAGGACAAAGAAGCAATACTAGCAGCAGCATGGACACAGCAGCCATTCAATTTTAGGAGTCACACCTTACAGGTGTTCCCAGGCTTGAGCCCGCACAAATTGGCAAAGAGGAAGAATGTCATATACCTCACTCAACACCTTTGGTTATTGGGAATTCCCTAGAGGTGGGGCTTCTGTTTCAGTGTAACCAAAAACAACCAAATTTACAAATACGGATTGCCAGATTCTGCTTCAATTTGGGTATAGAACAATTGGCCTTCCCATTTCTGTCAATGGAAGAAGACTCAATTTAAGTGGACAGATGTGGTCAAAAAGAACCCTTGGATAGATCTCCTATAATGTCCACCACCCAGACCTGATGACTAAGGGCCAAATTCTATAAAGTTCTCTAGGCTAGTGAGATTCTATAAGAATTCTATTTTCCTGGTGGAATTATAAAAATTCACTTTTTACCCTGAAAGCAGGGTGTCTCACCAAGGGTCATATTCTGTATTTTTGTATGGGGAGGAAATGCATACATTACAAAAGTGCACAATAAAATTAGTAATTTAAAAATCACACAACAAATAATTTAACCATTCACAAAAATATGCAGGAAAAAAAATGTATTGTTAAGGTGCATCAAAAATTGTAACAAAATTGTCTACCAAAAATCGTATTTTATCAAAAACATAAAATTTGTATGTAAATTACACAGGAATAAATTGTATTAAATATGCACAGGATGTGCAAAAAACACAAAGAAATTTGTAAGTATAAGTACAAAATACAAAGCGTAATTGTTGCTTTTTGGTAAAATGTGCTGAACATTTATTTTGAAATCCCAGCGTAATTCTATTTTCGTGCTACAGTTCTGTTTTTTTCTCGCAAACTGAAAGGTGGCGAGTTTTGATCAAAATACTCAAAACACTATTTACTCTGAACAGAAACCTATGCATGTGAAAATTACAGTGTATTTAAGGTACAGTGCACTAAAAACAGCATAATTTATTTTATATTAGACGTAAGATTCAAGTTTAAAAACATACCAGTTGCATCCTCTTTTCCTTGCACTCCATTGCGAACTTCTACCTTGCAGATAGCTCTCATTATTTGTATGGAGTAC
The DNA here is from genome assembly GCF_027579735.1 of Bombina bombina. Taxonomy (NCBI): domain Eukaryota; kingdom Metazoa; phylum Chordata; class Amphibia; order Anura; family Bombinatoridae; genus Bombina; species Bombina bombina. The sequence continues at coordinate 370,545,288 of NC_069500.1, forward strand.
ATCTTGTTACTTTCATGGACAGCCCCCCCTTTTTTTATGTTTTCAAAATACATTATTCAAAACAATTTCACAGGTTTATGGTGGTACAAATCAAATCCATTTTTGTGTCTGAAGATGTCTGGTTTACAATATAATAACAACAAATTGTAAAATAGAAAATATAGATAGGTGTTAGCTGACACCATCTGCACCTGTGGGGGTCAGTAAAAAAAAAAGGAAGAACTTCCCTCATATCTCCACAATGTAACTACAATCAGTGCTGTGGGGTCCCGTCCGCTGCTAAATGTCGTTAATGATTACATCTCTGGGAAGCCTTGGAATGCATGATCCAAGGTTCATAAAGCTGTAAAAAGTGGTATTTCTGAACAAATAAATCTGCCGAAATACCGGATAAATGAAACGTAATAATTTTTTTAGGTAACAAGGGAAAAGTTAGGAACCTCCCTTTTGCAGTAATGGGCTATGAAATTTTGTCCGCAGTGCAAATCGGACAGCCCCTGTTTTTATGTGTTGGCATGGAAAACCACGCATAGACCAGTGACTTTTATAGAATCGGGCACTAAGTCCATATGGTGTCCCTATAGTCTAACTTGACTCTAGAGAGAAACATAAACAGCATTATTGTCCTTAGTTGATAAGAAGATTGACTTTTTTCAGAGACAAAAAAGCCATGTACTCTTTACTCTCCTTTTTATGTAGGTGGGCGTGGTTTACTGGACAATCAATTGTCTACTTTTATGTGGATACTACACAAGAGTAAGCAGAGGCTTTTAAGAACTGTTTCCCATATTGGATGTTTAATGCTTTCTCAGATATAATGCTTTCCATTTACTTAGAATAAATGTTTATATTCGTTCACCAAATTGCCATGCAGATATGCATTTACATTTAAATTTACTCAGCTATCTTAGCTCCTTTGAATTCTAACCATGCAACCCCCCCTATGATTATTGATATGCTTACTGATTTTGCCCCCTTTGGTGTCCAGCAAGTTAATAATGCCCCTGTTTTTGACGCCAAAGGAGGTGCGATAAAATTGGCTACAGCCTAAATCATCATTGAACACAGACATAGAATATGCGCTGTGGGTTGGGGAATGGCACACTCTATAAAAACATGATAGGGAAATTATTTAAATAATTTAAAGTTTACAATGCTTTTCATGAATGAAAATGCCCATCATTTACTTTGTGATTAAAAATATTGTTAATATTATCGATGAAGTTTACCATCACTTTAAATTCACCTACTTAGAGGTTTGTTGCTTTAAATTGGTTCAATAGAAATCACGCTGAAATTGTTTGTTTGCCTCCAGTAAACACACTTTGCCAGTCAGGCAGAACCTAGGTGTTCCTCTAAAGATTACCCTGTGGGATATTTTAATTCTGCACCTACTAAGCATAATCGGGTGGAATTTCTATTTTATAGAAAATTACCTTTACAATTGCTTCATAAAGATTTTAACTCTGATGGTCGTTATTTGATTCTAGTAGGGTTACTTCGTAATAGGCTGATTTACCTTAGTTAATTTATATTGTCCAAACATGAATCAAACGTTCTCTTTTTAAAACTAGTTATAAATAAACTCATGAACATTCTAAAGGGCATAGTAGTGATGGCCCGCCCGGGGTGATATTATTGTAGCCTTGGAGTCAAGTTTAGACTGCTCACATAGTCGTAGTTCAGTCTCTAATCGTTCCCTTAGAGCAATAGGAAAGTGTCTGCAGGAAGCTATCCTTTTGGACACTGCATCACCCTTGCAAAAAGATTGCACATTTTATTCCTACCCTCGTGGAGTCTACTCAATGCTAGATTATTTTTTCTTAGAAGGCTAGCCTTTGTTAAGAAAGACTTCAATTAAGGCAACAGCATGGTCTGATCCTGCAATGGTAATGGTGCAACTCTTTTGGGCCAATGGTGCCGCTTAAACCAATCTTCTGAAAAAGTGATGATGCTTTATTACTCACAAATAGTAGAAAAGATAACACTTGCCCTTCAAGACTATTTTCAATTTAACTTGGCCAATCATCATAGTGCTTTAACAATCTTTTGGATGCCCACAAGGGGGTGATCTGTGGAGAATTCATTAAACATAAAGCTCAACTTATACATGCGTATAAAAGAGACCCTTCCAACTTGTCTTTGTTTTGCACAGCTGCAAACCTCTAAACAGTCTTTAAATGAACACCTGCAAAAAGAAGCATATTCTAATCTAGAGCTTTATATCAATAACAAAATATACTATTCAGGGGGTAAAAAAGCACGTGCTTTTACTTGCTAAGGTTCTAAAAAAGAAAAAAAATGCTAATTATATTAATAAACTACATATGCCAGATGGAGGTTAAGTTATGGAAAATAAAGCGATTGCAAATGTATTCAGAGCCTTCTATGAGACTCTATACAATATTTCCCAAGCATCAGATCACCAATTAGATAAAGATATGGCACTTTATCTGATCTACCAATAATTCCTAGAATTTCTGCAGAAGAGAGAGACTCCACCATTTCGGCACTGGAGGTTAAGGCAGCAATAGGAACATTCACATCTGATAAAAGCACAGGTCCTGATGGCTTTACAAACAAATATTATAAAACCTTCAAGGACCTCTTGGCACTAACCCCTAAACCCCAGCCCTGAACTGACCAGTCATCCTGATGAACACCCTGATATAGTTTGAGATAGTGGTGAGAAGGACTAAGAGGCATACGTTAGCAGCAGAGCAAAGAAGGGTGTATATAGAGAAGACACAAGCAATAGAGTAGTGTACTGTGTTGCTCAGAGCTATGTAGAATTTTTAATATGATCCTGGAGAATACTGGAACCCAAGGTAGGGACTAGTATAGAGGGGCAGCAGATACACATCCATCTATCCAGGTGTGTAGCTATAGGGGCCTCAGAGAGGTCTCAACTAGGGGCCAATCTTGCACTATAATTGGCAGAGGCATCACAACACATGGTAGGACCTAGACTCCACCTACATTTTGTCTACTGTGTGCTGCTCCATGCAAAGCAGACCCCACAGTGAAAGGGTTTGCCTTTACAAATGTGGTGACAGTGTCACGCTGTCCGGCCGCTGCTTAGTCCGTTGCCATGGCCGTTGCCATGGCCGTTGCCATGGATTCTGCAGTGAGCTTCGGGTGCCGGAGATGACGTCATCGCTGCGCGCCTCTCTTCCTGATGCCGGTCCGAATTCCTCCTGTGGCACAAATCCTGCAGCTATGTAAGTACCTCACTTACATTCAACTGTGCCCAAGTATAGATGTTGCTTTGTGTGCTCCTGGGTGCTGTGTTACTTTATGCTGGATTGCTATACTGTTATTGAACTCTGCCTGTCTGACCACTCTGCTTGCTTAACCCCTGAACTGCTGGATTGCTATACTGTTATTGAACTCTGCCTGTCTGACCACTCTGCTTGCTTAACCCCTGAACTGCTGGATTGCCATACTGTTATTGAACTCTGCCTGTCTGACCACTCTGCTTGCTTAACCCCTGAACTGCTGGATTGCCATACTGTTATTGAACTCTGCCTGTCTGACCACTCTGCTTGCTTAACCCCTGAACTGCTGGATTGCCATACTGTTATTGAACTCTGCCTGTCTGACCACTCTGCTTGCTTAACCCCTGAACTGCTGGATTACCATACTGTTATTGAACTCTGCTTGTCTGACCATTCTATTGGTTTATCCCTGAACTGCTACACTACTGGATTGCTTTCCTCAGCCTGTCTTGACCATTCTCTGCCTTCTTCTTATTGCTTTGAAGGACTACCCTGTCTACCATGAGTACTGCTTACCTCATTGCACTAACTTACTCTGCTCTGGGATATTTGTTATCATTCCACTTGACGCCGGAATAAAAAGACTACTGGCAACGTTTGGTCTGATAGTGAGATATCCCATGAGCATTACATTATACTTGGGCCATGGACCCAAATGAGGTAGCAAGAGCAGTCACTCTTCATGGACAGATGCTTGGAACCCATACCATACACTTGCAGAATGTGGATTCTAAACCTGAGGCTATATCCGCTATGCTCTCCTCACTGGTTACAGAAAAGAACGCTACTCCTGTTGTTGCACAGCCAGTCCCAGCTGCCAGTGCTGCAGTGTCTTTCCCTGCTTCTGGAAGTATACCTTTGCCTGACAATTATGATGGTACTACTGATTATAGGGGTTTTCTTAACCAGTGCAGGCTGCACTTTCACAATAATCCTCACATCTTCCAGTCTCATCAGTCAAAGATCACTTTTATAATTTCTTTATTGAAAGACAAGGCCCTGGGTCTCTCCCCTTTTGCAACAGAGTGCTTAACTCCTGAATGATTCTGATGCCTTCATTTCTGCATTATCTTCTGTGTTTGGGACTTCTGGCCGTGCTTCTTCTGCAGAGTACTCTCTATTGAATCCCTGCCAGAGCAATAGAACTGTGGCACAATACGCCATCGAGTTTCACACCTTGGCACTTGAGACCAGTTGGAATGGCAGTGCTCTTAAGGCGGCCATGAGTGCATCAAGGACAAGCTTACTTATCGTGATCTTCCTTCTTCCCTGGATGAATTCATAACACTTTATATAAGTCTGGATTCTCACTTTCAGGAGAGACAAACTGAGAGAGACAGAACTCGTAGAATCCCTCCCTCTCATCCTCCTACCTGTCCGGTCTCTAGACTTCCCTCTACCCCTTCAGCACCTTTAGTTACCTCTGTAGAGAAACCCATGGATCTCTCCTCCCTCAAACCCACAGAATCTGAAAGATAGAGAAGAAGGAGATTGAGACTGTCGGCTAGATTACGAGTCTTGCGTTAGCCTTAAAAAGCAGCGTTGAGAGGTCCCAACGCTGCTTTTTAACGCCCGCTGGTATTACGAGTCTTGAAATGACAGGCTCACCGCTCACTTTTTTGGTCAGACTCGAAAATACCGCAAATCCACTTACGTCAATTGCGTATCCTATATTTTCAATGGGGCTTGCATAACGCCGGTATTACGAGTCTTCCAAAAAGTGAGCGGTAGACCCTCTCCTGTCAAGCCTGGTACCGCATTTGAAAGTCAGTAGTTAAGAGATTTATGGGCTAACGCCGTAGCATAAAACTCTTAACTAAAGTGCTAAAAAGTAAACTAACACCCATAAACTACCTATTAACCCCTAAACCGAGGCCCCCCCACATCGCAAACAATAAAAAAAATTTTTAACCCCTAATCTGCCGAACTGGACATCGCCACTATAATAAATATATTAACCCCTAAACCGCCGCACTCCCACATTGCAAACACTAGTTAAATATTATTAACCCCTAACCTGCTGTCCCCAACGTCGCCGCCACTATATTAAAGTTATTAACCCCTAAATCTAAGTCTAACCCTAACCCTAACACCCCCCTAACTTAAATATCATTTAAATAAATCTAAATAAAATAACTATCATTAACTAAATTATTCCTATTTAAAACTAAATACTTACCTATAAAATAAACCCTAAGCTAGCTACAATATAACTAATAGTTACATTGTAGCTAGCTTAGGTTTTATTTTTATTTTACAGGCAACTTTGTATTTATTTTAACTAGGTAGAATAGTTATTAACTATTTAATAACTACCTAGTTAAAATAAATACAAATTTACCTGTAAAATAAAACCTAACCTAACACTACACTATAATTAAATTAATTCACTAAACTAACTACAATTAAATACAATTAAATACAATTATCTAAAGTACGAAAAAAAACACTAAATTACAGAAAATAATAAAATAATTCCAAGTTTTGTAAACTAATTACACCTAATCTAATCCCCCTAATAAAATAAAAAAGCCCCCCAAAATAATAAAAAGTCCTACCCTATGCAACCTCAATCCTATTGGCTGTTCCAATCAGCCAATAGGATTGAAGTTCAATCCTATTGGCTGATTGCATCAGCCAATAGGATTTTTTCTACCTTAATTCTATCAGCCAATCGGAATTGAAGGGACGCCATATTGGATGACTTCATTTAAAGGAACCTTCATTCAGTCGTTGGATGAAGAACGAAGAGGATGCTCCGCGTCGGATGTCTTGAAGATGGACCCGATCCGCGCCGGATGGATGAAGATAGAAGATGCCTTCTGGATGAAGACTTCTGCCCGTCTGGAGGACCTCTTCTGGCCGGCTTGGATGAAGACTTCTGCCCGTCTGGAGGACCACTTCGGCCGGCTTCGTTGAGGACTTCGGCCTGGTTGGGTGAAGACTTCTCAAGGTAGGGTGATCTTCAAGGGGTTAGTGTTAGGTTTTTTTAAGGGCGGATTGGGTGGGTTTTAGAGTAGGGTTGGATGTGTGGGTGGTGGGTTTTAATGTTGGGGGGGGATTGTACTTTTTTTTACAGGTAAAAGAGCTGATTATTTTGGGGCAATGCCCAGCAAAAGGCCCTTTTAAGGGCTATTTGTAATTTAGTATAGGGTCTGTCTTTTTTTATTTTGGGGGGCTTTTTTATTTTATTAGGGGGATTAGATTAGGTGTAATTAGTTTAAAAAACTTGTAATTATTTTATTATTTTCTGTAATTAAGTGTTTTTTTTTCTCCGTACTTTAGATAATTGTATTTAATTGTAGTAAATTTAGGGAATTAATTTAATTATAGTGTAGTGTTAGATGTAATTGTAACTTAGGTTAGGTTTTATTTTACAGGTAAATTTATATTTATTTTAGCTAGGTAGTAATTAAATAGTTAATAACTATTTAGTAACTATTCTACCTACTTAAAATAAACACAAACTTGTCTGTAAAATAAAAATAAACCCTAAGCTAGCTACAATGTAACTATTAGTTATATTGTAGCTATCTTAGGGTTTATTTTATAGGTAAGTATTTAGTTTTAAATAGGAATAATTTAGTTAATTGTAGTAATTGTATTTAGATTTATTTAAATTATATTTAAGTTAGGGGGGTGTTAGGGTTAGACTTAGATTTAGAGGTTAATAACTTTAATATAGTGGCAACGACGTTGGGGGCGGCAGATTAGGGGTTAATAAGTGTAGGTAGGTTGCGGCGACATTGGGGGTGGCAGATTAGGGGTTAATACATATAATGTAGGTGGCGGCGGTGTCCGGAGCGGCAGATTAGGGGTTAATAATATAATGCAGGTGTCAGCGATGTCGGGGCGTCAGATTAGGGGTTAATTAGTGTAATATTAGGGGTGTTTAGACTCGAGGTTCATGTTAGGGTGTAAGGTGTAGACATAAATGTATTTTCCCCATAGGAATCAATGGGGCTGCGTTTGAAGCTGAACGCTGCTTTTTTGCAGGTGTTAGGTTTTTTTCAGCCGACTCTCCCCCATTGATTCCTATGGGGAAATCGTGCACGAGCACGTTTTGCCAGCTCACCGCTACCGTAAGCAGCGCTGGTATTGAGGTGATATGTGGAGCAAAATTTTGCTCTCCTCCCACTTTTCTGCGGCTAACGCCGGGTTTGTAAAAACCCGTAATACCAGCGTTGTCTGCAAGTGAGCAGTGAGGGAAAACTGCTAGTTTGCACCGCACCCCTGTTACAGCAAAACTCGTAATCTCGCCGTGTGTTTCTATTGTGGTTCTAACTCACACCAACTTAAAGGGACACTGAACCCAATTTATTTCTTTTGTGATTCAGATAGAGCATGCAATTTTAAGCAACTTTCTAATTTACTCCTATTATCAATTTTTCTTCGTTCTCTTGCTATCTTTATTTGAAAAAGAAGGCATCTACGCTATTTTTTGGTTCAGTAACATGGACAGCACTTGTTTATTGGTGGGTGAATGTATCCACCAATCAGCAAGAACAACCCAGGTTGTTCAACAAAAATGGTCCGGCATCTAAACTTTCTTGCTTTTCAAATAAAGATACCAAGAGAATGAATACCATTTGATAATAGGAGTAAATTAGAAAGTTGCTTAAAATTGCATGCTCTATCTTAATCACAAAATAAAAAAAATTGGATTCAGTGTCCCTTTTAGAATTGTGATTCTGCCGGGAAAAGCCAATGCTGGGGTACATCTAAGCGTGGTCACTACTAAATCCCCTCACTCTTCTCAGATCCTAGCACCTGTTACTCTTACCTTTCTTCAGAATTCTGTCCACACTCAAGCCTTTATTAATTCAGGGGCAGCTGGAAATGTTCTTGATCACCGTTTTATGATTCAGACAGGCTTGTCTCTTCTGCAGAAAAAACAATGTCTCAAAATAACTATTCTGGATGGCACTCCCCTTGGATCAGGTTTAATCCATTTTGAATCAGCACCCCTAACCCTGAATGTGGGCGTCCTTCATACCGAACAGTTGCAGTTCGATGTCATTCATTCTCCAGCACAACCTGTCTTCCTTGGCTTCGTGTACACAATCCAAAGTTTGACTGGACTGAGGGACAGTTGGTTTCCTGGGGTACATCCTGCTTCCACTCCTGCCTTGCTAATGTTACTCCTCTGCACCACATCCCCATAGCCAGTCTACAGACCCCTTCAAGCCTTCCCTCAGTAAATGCAGATTTTACAGATGTGTTTGAAAAGAAATCAGCTGATGTGCTGCCACCCCACTGTAAAATTTACCTTTATTCTGGAGCCCCACTTCCTAAAGGGAGGACTTATCTACTCTCCAAAGCTGAAACCAAGGCTATGGAGACTATATTCAAGAGAACGTAACTAAAGGTTTTATTCGCCCTTCCTCTTCTCCTGCCGGGGCAGGCTTCTTTTTCGTCAGTAAGAAGGATGGTGGGCTGAGACCCTAAATTGACTACAGAGCCCTAAACAACATCACTATCAAGAATCGCTATCCCATTCCTTTTATCACCAAACTTTACGATTCGCTCCAAAATGCTTGCTACTTCACTAAGTTGAACATACGTGGGGCGTACAATCTTATTCGTATCTTCCCAGGGCATGAATGGAAGACTGCCTTCAACATGAGATCAGGGCATTACGAATAGCTCGTAATGCCTTTTGGGCTGTGTAATGCCCCTGCAGTCTTTCAAGCATTTGTTATTCGTCTATCTGGATGACATTCTTATTTTCTCCTCCACCCTTGAGGAGCATCATGAACACGTAAGACAGGTACTTCTTCACCTCAGAGACAATTCTCTGTTAGCCAAACTGGAGAAATTTGAGTTCGATCAAGTTTAGATTCAGTTCCTTGGTTATGTCATCTCAAAAGGAGGGTTTTGCCATGGATCCTTCTAAGCTAACCGCAGTTCTGAAATGGCCTCAACCCACCTCATTAAAAGAACTACAGAGATTCTTGGGGTTCTCCAATTATTACCTCAAGTTTATAAAGAACTTCTCCCAAGTAGTTGCTCCACTCTCTGAGTTGACTAAATAGAACAGAGACTGCAAGAATTGGCCTCCTGAAGCTGTGGATGCCTTCTCTCGTCTGAAAATAAGCTTTTTGTTCTGCTCCTGTGCTCTGCCATCCTTATCCTGACCTTTAGAGGTTGACGCCTCTGAGATAGGAGCTGGAGCAGTCTTAACCCAAAGGGATCCTTTAACCTCCAAATTGCACCCTGTAGCCTTTTTCTCCAAAAGCTTTACTCCTGCAGAGAGGAATTACGATGTGTGTAATCGTGAACTCTTAGCCATTAAGATGGCCCTGACTTAATGGCGTCATTGGCTAGAGGGTACTGCCAACCCTATTTAAATTTTCACTGACCACAAGAATCTGAAGTAACTAGAGACTGCTCATCAACTCAATCCTCAACAGGCCAGGTGGGCCTTGTTCTTTTCCTGTTTTAACTTTGTAGTCTCTTATCTTCCTGGAAATAAGAATAAAAAGGCTGACTCCCTTTCCCGTCAGTTTCCTCAGTCTAATGACTCTTCTGAAGCTCCTATCAAACACATCATACTCCCTTCTTGTGTGGTTGCTCAACTTAACACCACTCTACTTCAAAGACTGCAACATGCTCAGTCTAGAAAGCCTCCTGAATCCCCTGTGGCTCCTGATATCTTCTTTGTACCTCCGAACCTACGCACCCCTGGGCTATCCTGGGCTCATGATAGCAAACTATCAGGACATCCTGGTTTGACAAGAACTTTTAAGCTTCTTTCCAGACATGAATGGTGGCGTACCATGAAGTCTGACTCTCAGGATTATGTAAAGGTCTGCATAACTTGACTCCCCAATCCTTGCCTCCTGGCTTGCTCCAACTGTTATCCTTTCCCAAACAACCTTGGACACACATAATAATGGATTTCATTGTAGATCTCCCTTTCTCTTACCATCATATGGTGATCTGGGTTGTGGTGGATCGGGTCTCCAGACTTGCTCATTTTATACCCTTAAACAAGCTACCCTCTGCCCAAGAATTATCATCTTTTTGTTACATGTGATACTACTTCATGGCATTCCCGTGAATATTGTTTCCGACAGAGGTCCTCAATTCATCTCTACCTTTTGGAAAGCTTTTTGCAAATTGGTGGAACCACTGTTTTCCTGTTTCCTTGTCTTCTGGCTACTATCCCCAGACTAATGGGCTGATGAAGAGAGGGAATCAGGATCTCGAAGCCTATCTCAGAGCTTATGTTAATTCTTTTCATACCAATTGGTCTGAATTGTTGCCCTTAGCCGAACTGACAAAGAACACTCATTGGCACTCTTCTCTACGATGTTCTCCATTCTAAGCCACAGCAGGCTACCAACCGTGTGTCTTTCCTCTTTCCGCTCAGTCAACAGGAGTTCCTGCTGCAGACCGATATGTTACTAACCTCACTACTCATTGGCAAAGTATTCGCTCTCAGTTACGTTCAGCTGCCTCCAGATACAAGAGGTTTGCTGATCATCATTGAGCTACTGTTCATGCCTTTTTGGTAGATGAACGTGTCTGGGTCTCTACTCGACATGTTTGTCTACGTAAACCCAGTCATAAATTAAGGCCTAGGTATACCGGCCCTTACAAAGACTGTCTCCTGTTGCCTACAAAGTGGCCTAACCCAGAACCTTGCACATAGACCCAGTCTTCCACATCTCATTGCTCAAGCCCTACATCAAGAACAGATATTCTCAGCTCCAACCTCCTCCTCCTCCGCTCTTGGTTCATGGTGACCCTGAGTATGAGGTTGCTAAGATCCTGGACTCCAGATACAGGTGCAGGTAACTGCAGTACCTCGTGCATTGGAAGGGTTACTCTGTGGCAGATCGTTCCTGGGTTCCTGTCCGTGATGGACATGCTCTATCTTTGGTCTCCAGGTTCCATGCTGCTCATCCTTTGAAACTGACTCTGGTTCCCGGAGGGAACCCTTGAGTGGGGGGCTATGTCACGCCGACCGGCTGCCGCTTCGTCCTTTGCCATGGCTGTTGCCATGGACGCTGTGGTGAGCTTCGGGTGCTGGCGATGACGTCATCGCCACACACCTCTCTTCCTGATGCTGGTGTTGATTCCTCCTGTGGTGCGAATCCTGCAGCTATGTAAGTACCTTACTTACATTCACCTGTGCCCAAGTATAGGTGTTGCTTTGTATGCTCCTGGGTGCTGTTACTTTATGCTGGATTGCCATACTGTTATTGAACTCTGCCTGTCTGACCACTCTGCTTGCTTAACCCCTGAACTGCTGGATTGCCATACTGTTATTGAACTCTGCTTGTCTGACCATTCTATTGGTTTACCCCTGAAGTGCTACACTGCTGGATTGCTTTTCTGTTGCCGGACTCAGCCTGTCTTGACCATTCTCGTCCTTCTTCTTATTGCCCTAAAGGACTACCCTGACTACCGTGAGTACTGCTTACCTCATTGCACCTTGCATCTTACTCTGCTCTGGGATAATTCTTATCATTTCACTTGACGTCGGGATAAGAAGACTACTGGCAAAGTTTGGTCTGATAGAGAGGTATCCCACGAGCATTACATTATACTTAGGCTGAGCAAGTGTATATCCTCTGGTTAAGACTAACCAAGGGAAAAGGATGATTCACAGCCACAGAACAGCAGCTCCTATTTTGTGGATCATGAGTATCTATTATTAATCAGGTATGCTGTTGACTTATGCTACTAGGAGTTTATCTATCTGTCTATCTATAAATTACATTCTATGATACTCCTGGTTTTGTTTTTAAGTTTGTGCAATTTCAGAATACAAGTCTTCATTAGATGAGTTGGTATATCTTAAAAAACATACAAGATGTGATTTTAGAGATAAAGGGATTGTTAACTTTATAGTATACTGCAGATAACTGATCACTTTAAACTATTGTCATGATACCTGTAACTGATACCACATCTTTCTCATTTTATAACATTGTGGTTTATTAAAATCTTGCACTTGTAAAAACAAACAAAATGGGTGTAGTGATGCTAATAGGTCTGTGAACAGGGACATTGGTATGTTTTGGTTATTGATTTCACTAATTTGTATTAATGTAAAAGTGCTTATTGTTATTTTTTTTAACTTTGATTGAGCAGGTAGTGTTTTTTTCTCTGTTCGGTGCCATTGCTTCCTAATGTTATCTAATATGGCAGGGGTAATTTCAGTGTTTTTTGAGCATACACAAAACCATCATAACGTTTTGATCAGCCCTTGCAGTGTCCGCCAGAACCTTAGTATATCTTTTCTTTCTGATTAAAAATAAGAATAAAAAAAAAATATGTAGTGTGAATAAAGTTAGTGGTTTGTCAAGAGACTGCTAGCGCTGCTAGCGATATTGGGTGATAAGTTATGGAATAAATAAAGCCTGAGTTAAATACTGGATGTGCATCTGCATAATAACACCCAGCTCTATACAAAGACACTGTAGTGACACTAGCACATGCTTATAGCCAGACAAGGGCTGGTTATAGGGTCAGTGGTATCTGCATCAGTATAATAACACCCAGCACTATATAATGACACAGTAGTGACACTGGCACATGGGTATAGCCAGACAAGGGCTGGTTATAGGGTCAGTGGTGTCTGCATCAGTATAATAACACCCAGCACTATATGACACAGTAGTGACACTGGCACATGGGTATAGCCAGGGGAGTGCTGGTTATAGAATCAGTGGTATCTGCATCAGTATAATAACACCCAGCTCTATACAAAGACACAGTAGTGACACTGGCACATGGGTATAGCCAGAGGAGGGCTGGTTATAGAATCAGTGGTAGCTGCATCAGTATAACAACACCCAGCACTATATAATGACACAGTAGTGACACTGGCACATGTGTATAGACAGAGGAGGGCTGGTTATAGGATCAGTGGTATCTCCATCAGTATAATAACACCAAGCACTATACAAAGACACAGTAGTGACACTGGCTCATGGGTATAGCCAGACAAGGGCTGGTTATAGGGTCAGTGGTATCTGCATCGGTATAATAACACCCTGCGCTATTTAATGACACAGTAGTGACACTGGCACATTGGTATAGCCAGAGGAGGGCTGGTTATAGGGTAAGTGGTATCTGCATCAGTATAACACCCAGCACTATATAATGACACAGTAGTGACACTGGCACATGGGTATAGCCAGAGGAGGGCTGGTTATAGGGTCAGTGGTATCTGCATCAGTATAACACCCAGCACTATATAATGACACAGTAGTGACACTGGCACATGGGTATAGCCAGAGGAGGGCTGGTTATAGAATCGGTGGTATCTGCATTAGTATAATAACACCCAGCACTATATAATGACACAGTAGTGACACTGACACATGGGTATAGCCAGAGGAGGGCTGGTTATAGAATCAGTGGTATTTGCATCAGTATAATAACACCCAGCACTATATAATGACACAGTAGTGACACTGGCACATGGGTATAGCTAGAGGAGGGCTAGTTATAGGATCAGTGGTATCTGCATCAGTATAGTAACACCCAGCTCTATATAATGACACAGTAGTGACCCTGGCACATGGGTATAGCCAGAAGAGGGCTGGTTATAGAATCAGTGGTGTCTGCATCAGTATAATAACACCCAGCACTATATAATGACACAGTAGTGACACTGGCACATTGGTATAGCTAGAGGAGGGCTGGTTATAGAATCAGTGGTATCTGCATCAATATATTAACACCCAGCACTATATGATGACACAGTAGTGACACTGACACATGGGTATAGCCAGAGGAGGGCTGGTTATAGAATCAGTGGTATCTGCATCAGTATAACACCCAGCACTATATAATACCACAGTAGTGACACTGGCACATGGGTATAGCCAGATGAGGGCTGGTTATAGAATCAGTGGTATCTGCATCAGTATAATAACACCCAGCACTATATAATGACACAGTAGTGATACTGGCACATGGGTATAGCCAGACAAGGGCTGGTTATAGGGTCAGTGGTGTGATGAGAGCAGGATGTGATGTCACTAGTTTGTGGGCGGGGCTTAGGTCCGGTGTCTGTGTCGCAGTTAGTTTAGTACAATCAACCTGTCTAGATGTGTATTGCTATGCTCTGTAATAAAATAGAGTTGTACCATCATTGCTGTGTCCTGCATATGTCCTGCATCTCATGACATGGTGTCAGAAGTTCTGGACTGCGCTTCTGTTCCTGATCGATTCAAAGTTTACCCCACCTGAGCCTTTTGACTTTTCTCAGCCTGCAGCTTGGCCCACATGGCGTCAGCGGTTTCAGCGCTTCAGGATTGCATCCAAACTGAACAAGGAGAGTGGTGAAGTACAAGTTAATTCTCTTTTATACTCTATGGGGAAAGATGTGGAGCCAGTGTTCAATGCTTTTACTTTCCAAGAAGGGGAAGAAGTTAACTTTGATATAGTTATGGATAAACTCAGTGCCCACTTTGTGCCCAAAAGAAATGTGATTCATGAGAGAGCTTGTTTTCACAAACGTAATCAGTGTGTGGGAGAATCTGTGGAGTCATTTGTGCGCAGCCTGTATGAATTAGCTGAATTCTGTGAGTTTGGTGTTGCTAAAGAAGAGCAAATCAGAGGCAGAATAGTTATTGGAATTGCAGATGCTGAAGTCTCCCTGAAGCTGCAGTTAGAGCCTGATTTAACATTAGATGGGGCTATTAGGATGGCCCGCCAGAGTGAACTGGTGAAAAAGCAAAGTGCTGATATGAGGTCTGAGAGTATTGTGGATGAAGTGCAACAGTCTAGGAAAACTACTAGTGAAAGGCACAGTGTGAGCGGTAGATCTAAAGTACTGGAAAGGCCTAGAAGTGGATGGGCGCAACATGGCCGATGCACACGGTGCTACCGGGCTCATGATCAGAGTGCTATATGCCCGGCCAGAGATAAAAGATGCAGAAAATGTAACAGAATAGGCCATTTTGAAGTGGTGTGTAAAACTGAATACATTAAGGAGATGCAGGTGGACAGTGACAAGGAGGGTCAGGAAGTGTCTTTTGTGGGGTCTGTTGTGGAACGGACAAGCTCAGAGGAATACTGTAATGGGAGCCAAAGTTGATTTTAAGATTGTAGCAAAAAAAGGGGGTTAAATAAACTAGCGCTTAAGAGTTAATATCCCTTGCCCTATTCTCCTACTATCTACTTCCCAGATAGAAAGGTGTATAAAGTGAAAAAGTTATGGAGATTAGGCGCTTAATCTGCAAAAGGGATAAAGGTGTGTATGGAGGTCGTTAGCTAAATATGTAGAAAAAACTGGACCTTGGACAGAATAAGTGAAAAATTCTTCTACAATTTATTTTCAAAATAAAAACATGATAATACCAAGATAAAATAAATCACAATCCCTAAGTGTTGCAACACTATATCGATCAATTCATAAAATTTCTAAAATTCAGATATACATTTGTTTCATACACAAATAAAAGGATTTATCTGCTCTTTTGTATCCTTTGTTCAAAGATTTTAGATAGAATGTATTCTTTTATTTCAACACAATTAATAATATTTGTCTCTATTTGATATTTTATATCTATATTTCATCAACTTTAAAATTACAAATATGTAGCAAAAACTAACAATTAGTTAAAACAATTTAAATGCAAGATTATAAATGGTGTCCCCACAATGGCTGTTTACTTATATTGGTTGTAATTTTGTGTATCTAAAAAGTTCATCAAAGCATTTGTAAGTAATTGGAGATAAATTACTGAGGGCTGTGTTCTTTATCCTTATATTTATGTTGTGATATATTACGGTTTCACAGTTACCTCTTTGTATCCTCAGTGAGCTTAATTTGTAGAAAAGGAATGTTCCAAACAGTGTTTAGGGGTGATTTTCTTACCCTCTCTTGTGAGCTGTTACTACTCACGGCTTCCCAGCGGTTCCTATGTGTCCTCAGTTTGACTCTCAGACAAGGGGTTCCGGTAGGTAATTTTCTTTGTGTTACCTTGTCACTGGTCTTTGTAGAAGTGCTCTGATTACAGCACCAAACTGTAGACAATCCTTTTGTTTCTGTAACTTGCGCAAGTTAGCTTTTGTGTTTGTAGTTCCTCAATCTCCTGCACTTAAGTACTTCTGTACGCAGGAAAAAAACAGGCTTTTTCTTTCTTGGTGTTCACACAGATATCAACATGTTTCGCCAGCAACCCTGGCTTTATCAAGATGATAAGATGGTGATCTTGATAAAGCCAGGGTTGCTGGCGAAACATGTTGATATCTGTGTGAACACCAAGAAAGAAAAAGCCTGTTTTTTTCCTGCGTACAGAAGTACTTAAGTGCAGGAGATTGAGGAACTACAAACACAAAAGCTAACTTGCGCAAGTTACAGAAACAAAAGGATTGTCTACAGTTTGGTGCTGTAATCAGAGCACTTCTACAAAGACCAGTGACAAGGTAACACAAAGAAAATTACCTACCGGAACCCCTTGTCTGAGAGTCAAACTGAGGACACATAGGAACCGCTGGGAAGCCGTGAGTAGTAACAGCTCACAAGAGAGGGTAAGAAAATCACCCCTAAACACTGTTTGGAACATTCCTTTTCTACAAATTAAGCTCACTGAGGATACAAAGAGGTAACTGTGAAACAGTAATATATCACAACATAAATATAAGGATAAAGAACACAGCCCTCAGTAATTTATCTCCAATTACTTACAAATGCTTTGATGAACTTTTTAGATACACAAAATTACAACCAATATAAGTAAACAGCCATTGTGGGGACACCATTTATAATCTTGCATTTAAATTGTTTTAACTAATTGTTAGTTTTTGCTACATATTTGTAATTTTAAAGTTGATGAAATATAGATATAAAATATCAAATAGAGACAAATATTATTAATTGTGTTGAAATAAAAGAATACATTCTATCTAAAATCTTTGAACAAAGGATACAAAAGAGCAGATAAATCCTTTTATTTGTGTATGAAACAAATGTATATCTGAATTTTAGAAATTTTATGAATTGATCGATATAGTGTTGCAACACTTAGGGATTGTGATTTATTTTATCTTGGTATTATCATGTTTTTATTTTGAAAATAAATTGTAGAAGAATTTTTCACTTATTCTGTCCAAGGTCCAGTTTTTTCTACATATTTAGCTAACGACCTCCATACACACCTTTATCCCTTTTGCAGATTAAGCGCCTAATCTCCATAACTTTTTCACTTGATTTTAAGATTGACACAGGAGCAGATATCACTGTAATGTCTTTTGCCGAATTTATGAAACTGCCTCGACAGCCCCAGCTGGCGAAGGTTACTACAAATGTCCATAGTCCTGGTGGCCGCATTGATTGTGTGGGGAAATTACTTGCCAGTTGTGAGTACAAGCAGAGGAAGTTCACCATGTGGGTGCATGTGATCCGAGGCCAGTGTGTTAACAGTTTATTGAGCAGAAAAGCAGCCTGTGACTTGGGCCTCGTGGCCAGAGTGAATGAGATTTCCGAAGATATGTTTGGCGAGTTGGGCCTACTGAACTGCAAACCTGTCCGTATAGCACTTAAATGTGACGCAGTCCCATACAGTATTTCTACCCCTCATAGAATTCCGTTCCCGCTCATGCCTCAAGTGGAGAAAGAGCTTATGCGCATGAAGTCTATGGGGGTTATTGAAGAGGTTGTTGAAGCGACTGATTGGTGTGCCCCCATTGTTCCAGTTGCAAAGAAAAACGGAAAGGTGCGCATCTGTGTGGACCTGAAAAGGTTGAATGAAGCAGTGAAGAGAGAGAGATTTGTGCTGCCGACATTGGAAGATAAAGCTCCAAAGTTGGCTGGGGCGAAGTTCTTTTCCACATTAGACGCTTCTAGCGGCTTTTGGCAGATCCCCCTGGATCCAAAGTGCCGCAAACTGACACTACCTTTATCACACCGGTAGGTTGGTTCTGCTTCTGCAGACTCCCCTTTGGGATATCCTCCGCTCCTGAAATTTTTCAAAGGGAAATGAGTTCTCTCCTGAGTGACCACGTGGGCACAGCGGTCGTCATGGACAACATTCTAGTGTATGGGTCTACAGGGGAGGAGCATGATCAGAGTTTAAGTTGTGTGCTACAGGCTATCAAAGAGTCTGGGCTGAAGCTGAATAAAGAAAAGTGTCATTTTAGGAAAACTGAATTATGCTACTTTGGGCATATCATCAGCGGGGATGGCATCAAGCCAGACCCCGAGAAAATTTGTGCTATTGAACAGATGAAGAGCCCTTCTGATGTACATGAGCTGAGACTGATATTGGGCCTTGTAAATTATGTGGGCAAGTTTCTTCCAGATTTATCAACAGTTTTACACCCTGTCACAGAGTTGCTTAAGAAAGACGTTGCCTGGGTCTGGGGACCTTCACAAGAAAAAGCTTTTCTGCATGCCAAGTCCCTGCTGGGGTCTGCCCCAGTGCTGGGGTTCTACGACCCTTCAAAAAAGACTGTGGTTAGTGCTGATGCAAGCAGTTATGGGTTGGGGGCTGCACTCCTGCAGCTGAATGACAACAAACTACAGCCCATCGCCTACTGTTCCCGCACACTGACGGCTGCAGAGTCAAAATACGCTCAAATTGAGAAAGAGTGCCTGGCTGCAGTTTGGACCTGTGAGCGCTTTCAGCGTTATCTAGTGGGTTTGGAGAAATTTAGTCTGGAAACTGACCACAAACCGCTAGTCCCTCTAATCAATTCTTATGACATTGACAAAACACCCTTGAGATGCCAGAGACTTTTAATGAGACTGCTCAGGTTCAATGTTCAGGCAGTGCATGTGCCGGGGAAACAGCTGGTTGTGGCAGATACACTATCCAGGCTCCCGCTGGCTGCTGCTGAAGAATCCTCCACAGAATCGGATGTGAAAATGTATGTCAGTTCTGGCCTCTAAGTCCATTTCTTCAAGGAAACTGGAAGAGATAAAGAGAGAGACATATTTGGACACAGATCTGCAAGAAGTTTTAAGGTACATAAGAGAAGGCTGGCCCGAGAGCCGGGCAGCCTGGATGTCTTTAAGTGCTTACCAGCCAGAGAGGTCGCAGCTCACGGAGCTGGAGGGGTTGGTGCTGTTCCAAGATCGCATTGTAATTCCTGTCAGCATGAGGAAAGAGATGTTAAACAGGATTCACGATGGCCACTTAGGCATTACAAAGTGCAGAGAAAGGGCAGCTACAGCTGTGTGGTGGCCTGGGATCAGCTCCGACATTGCAAATCATGTGTCTAAATGTGCCTTTTGCCGGGAACACCGGCCTACTCAGAGAAGGGAGCCCTTAATGTCTACTCCGCTGCCTGCGGGGCCGTGGCAGAAAATAGCTGCTGATTTGTGCGAACTGCACGGGAAAAAGTTTCTTGTTGTGATCGACTACTATTCCAGGTATTTGGAAATTGCACCCCTGAATGATATCACAAGTCAGGCCGTTATCATTCACCTGAAGAGCTTGTTCGCCCGCTGGGGCTTTCCAATGGAGCTGGTGAGTGATAATGGTATGCAGTTCGCTTCTACAGAGTTCAGTGCTTTCAGCAGGGAATATGATTTTGTACATTCCACGTCAAGTCCACATTATCCGCAGGCCAACGGAATGGCTGAAAGGGCAGTTCAAACAACAAAATTCATTCTAAAACAATCTGAGCCGTACCTAGCCCTCTTGTCATACAGGGCGACGCCCATTCAAGCCACCGGGTTTAGCCCGGCACAGCTGATGCTAGGACGCCAGATTCGCACCACTTTACCCTCAGTGGGTGTCTTCAAGCCGCCTGGCCCTGTTCCTCGGGACAAAGTCCTTAGGAGGGATGAAGAGGCCAAAAAGGGTTATCGTTTCTTCTACAACAGGAGACATTCTGTCAGGCCCTTACAGGAACTGAAAGTGGGCCAAAGTGTCAGAATTAAACTGGACGATGAGAAGAAATGGAAGACGCCTGCTACGGTAGTTGGCCGCTCTCCAGAACCAAGGTCTTATACAGTCTTTACGGAGGGAGGGACAGTTACACGCCGTAACCGAAGACATCTTCAGTCTGTACCTGAGAGTCTGGAACTGGATGCCTCAGTACCACCGCCGGTGGGATCCCCTGTTCTAAGAGAGGTGCCTTCCCCTCAGCAAGACCACAACGGGGATATATCTTTGCCTCCAGCGGACTCTTGTTCACCATCTTCTGTATCAGAGGACAGTTCATGCAAAGTTACATCAAGCGGAAGAGTGGTGAAACTTCCGGCCTGATATAGGGACTGACTTTAGCTAGAACAGTGACCGGAAGTATGGGCAGAATAATCCCATGGTCACTGTGGACTAGGGTAGTCTACCCCGATGACCAAGTCAGGATGTAATTTATCTGTTCATGTTTTCTAACCTGTTTGTTTTTATAATGTTCAAAAACAAAAATGTTGTTGTATACCCTGTTGGTGTACCTTGTTGTTTGTTATATGCAAATGTATGCTTTGCCTTTGAAAAAGGGGAAGATGTGATGAGAGCAGGATGTGATGTCACTAGTTTGTGGGCGGGGCTTAGGTCCGGTGTCTGTGTCGCAGTTAGTTTAGTACAATCAACCTGACTAGATGTGTATTGTTATGCTCTGCAATAAAATAGAGTTGTACCATCATTGCTGTGTCCTGCATATGTCCTGCATCTCATGACAAGTGGTATCTGCATCAGTATAATAACACCAAGCACTATATAATGACACAGTAGTGACACTGGCACATGGGTGCTGGTTATACAATCAGTGGTATCTGCATTAGTATAATAACACCCAGCACTATAAAATAATGTTTTTAATTTCAAATGTACTTTGGTGTCCTTCACTAAGGTCTGTATTTTGTAAAATGTCCGCCACAGCCTTTGTCTGTGCCTATCCCTGGTTTTGATGTACCCGGTTAAATTTTGAAAAATGTTGTCTGGAAGTTTATCAACTCTTTTTAGCAGTGGAATTTGATAAATGGAAAATGGCCCTAAAAAATGACTTGTTAAATAATAAAAATCTATATTGTGATCAGAATCAGCCGGGCTGACACAAGTATACAGACAATTTTCACCAAACGGATAATGAAACATGCTGTCATTAAGCAAAGAAAATAGCTTATTATGATTGTGTCATCATGGAAAAGGGCTCATCTGCAGCTGTTAACATGTCAATAATGATCAAACTATAGATGGTGATCAACTCCCCTCATATACACAATCATGTTTCATCAATATTCACGCTTTCTAGCCACATTACACATTTCTGATATTTTTGTCCATGACGGTGATCATTCCTAGAAGTTGTACCTCACAAAAGAAAACATACACTGTGACCCCATGTTTATAGTGTTTAATTAATGCACACAACCAGCTTGCAAACCAAGCTCCTCCTATTGCTGCACTGCACCTAGAGCTACTTTCTGCCTATGTTTCCAGTGTCTTATTGATCAGCATGAAAGCTGCTCAAGCTGTTTCTTGTGGAACCATTAGTCAAACAGTGCTGCTATTACATTTTATAGGGTGATAATTGTAATGTTCATGGGATTTTTCTTCATCAGACCAACTCTGGCCAGTAATCTTCTTATCCTGGCGTCAAGTAGAAAGATAAAGAAAAATCCCAGAACTACATTTAACAGTTAAAAGGAATGGGGTAGGACAGGCACAGAAGCAAATAGGTAGCCCAGACCTCTGAGAAATAAAAGGCAAAGCAAAGAAGTAAGCCTCACAGCAAAGCAGGAGACAGCAGCAGAAAGCCAATTC
The DNA here is from genome assembly GCF_027579735.1 of Bombina bombina. Taxonomy (NCBI): domain Eukaryota; kingdom Metazoa; phylum Chordata; class Amphibia; order Anura; family Bombinatoridae; genus Bombina; species Bombina bombina. The sequence continues at coordinate 370,567,252 of NC_069500.1, forward strand.
AAGAATTCAGAATACCAAGAGGTAGTCAGTCAAAACTTGGAGAGTGGCAAAGGGTTAAACAAAAGAGTAGTCACTTAGGCAGAGCAGGATTCACCAGCAGGTAGTCAGTTCAATGTTTCAGAGTGCCAAAAGGTAAAGCAAAAAGAGTAGTCACTTTAGACAGAGCAGGGTTCAGCAGCAAGTTAACAGTCCAAACTTTACACAATTAAATAAGAGGAGTACACACAGCACAACCTATACTAGGGCAAGTAAGGATTGAAGGAGGTTACCTAAACTAGGGGCCAAGGAGGGCTCATGCCAAGGAGGGCACACAGGTGTGCACAGAGACAACCAGAGCGGCACTTGCAGTGCACGGCGATAACATTATTGCCACGCGCTGTACAACAACAACCTCAAGCGGCCATTGCAACGGCCAGAGGAGCGGAGGTGGCAGAACTAGGGAGCGGAGGCGGCGGTATGACAATAATGGTATACAGCTGAGGGAGAGATACAACATAATTCTCTAGCAATGTACTATAAAGTTAATCTATAGTCGCGGATTGAAAAAGAAATGTGTTTGACTAACAAATTTAAGTAATTTAGGTTTAGAGACAATTGAATATGTTTATGCTTTTTCTATCTAAAGGGTATGAGAGTCCATGGCTTCATTCATTACTGTTGGGAATTAAGAACCTGGCCACCAGGAAAAGGCAAAGACACCCCAGCCAAAGGCTTAAATACCTCCCCCTCTTCCCTCATCCCCCAGTCATTCTTTGCCTTTTGTCACAGGAGGATGGCAGAGAAGTGCCGAAGATCGGAGTAGTCTCGTATGGAGGGTAGTACTCTTCGCATTGGGACTGGAGTATTAAGTAGCCTTGTCAGCCTCTCAGTGAGAGCCTGGGTGAAAGTTAGAGTCCGGAGATGCAGGGGGAGTCTTTCTGTGAAACCATCCTGACTCATATTAACAGCTCCACAAGCAATCAGCATTGACGAGTTTCGCTGCCTGCTTTTTACACTCAAGTCTATGTCAGGAGCGAGGCTACTAATCTGTCACACTTGAAGGGTCGTGTTCCTGTTCCATGGCATAGATTCTGGTAAGATTGTTTCATTTTTATTACATAATGATAACACGTAAGTCAGGGTCACAGTTTGACGCCTTTTATCTTTAATGAATCAAGGGTTAATATTCCTGGAAAGGGGATTATTGAACAGGGGGGGTTTATACATGATATTGTTTATTGTGTTATTGCTGCGTTATGTGCGAGATGAGGCTCTGGCAATGTGTGGAACTTTCAGGTGACTTACGGGGGGTATATTGCGCAGCCCTTTTTTGGTGTGTTTTCTCCTTAGGCAGGGGAGGTCCTGCCAGGCATTCCATGTGACCGTGAGTGGCTATCTCTCTTCCTCTGTTGATCAGCGGTGCAGGAGATGAAACGGTTTCTGTAGTTCGGGTCATAGGAGGTGGTGAGTGCCCCGGCCATTGGAGGTTAGAAAGGTGCCTATTTATTAAGTTGATCTAGTCTGTAATAACAGTGCAAGCTATGGAGGACTCTGAAGCGTTAGAGGGTTCTCACTCTTTAAAAATGTCTCATTCCTGTGTTTATTGTGAAGAGGTTCTTGTAGGACAGCCTGCTCAACTATGTTCCACATGCCTTAATAAAGGGCCGACATCTAAAAGTAAATGGATGTCTAGTACTACTGAGCCGTTTACCTCTGAGGGTTCCTCGTCCCGTGAGGTGCGTTTGCTGCATTCATCTCCAATTGCACATGCAAAGCCCCAGGGTCCAACCATTACTCCTGCGGGAGAGATTCATTGGCCGTCAGATTTTGTGGATCAACTGCAAATGGTGTTATCGAAAGTGTCTACGTCTATGGAAATATCAGAGGCGTTATATGAAGACGAGACCCACTCTGACTCTTCGGATGAGGCCCCTTCTGGGTCAGAGTCTGTGTCATCTAAACCTCCGGCTGCGGAGGAGCCTGACTTTAGGTTTAGGATAGAGAATTTGCGCTTTTTGCTGAAGCAAGTGCTTGCTACTCTGGAGGTTCCAGAACCGAAGCTTCCAGAGGAACCTGCGATTACTAAGCTTGATAAGGTATATGAGAACAGGGTGGTGTCTCAGGCCTTCCCGGTTCCTGTTAAGATGGCTAATATTATTAAGAATGAATGGGAGCGATTAGGTTCTTCCTTTTCCCCTTCTTCTTCCTTTAAGAAACTGTTCCTGGTTCCGGACTCTCAGCTTAAGCTGTGGGGTACTGTCCCTAAAGTGGATGGTGCTATCTCCACGTTCGCAAAGCGAACAACTATTCCCCTCAAGGATAGTCATTTAAAGAGCCCATGGATAAAAAGTTGGAAAACCATCTTAAGGAAGATGTTTCAACACACAGGGTTTGTTTTTCAGCTGGCAGCGGCCATAGCCACGGTTGCCGGAGCTGCAACATATTGGTGTGCATCCCTGTGTGAAATGGTTGAGGGGGGGACTTCCATCAACAAGATACAAGGTAAGATTAAGGCACTGAAGGTCGACAATTCTTTAATCTGTAATGCCAATATGCAAATTATTCACCTGAATGCTCAGGTGTCAGGTTTTTCCGTTTTAGCTTGCAGGATTCTGTAGCTAAAGTATTGGTCTGCGGACATGACCTCTAAATCAAAGCTGTTGTCCCTGCCTTTTCAAGGAAAGATTCTGTTCGGTCCAGGATTAGAATCTATCATATTCATGGTTACGGAAGGCAAGGGAGCTTCCCTACCACAGGATAAGAAGGCTAAGCCTAAAGGATCAACTATTTTTTTGTCCCTTTTGTGTGGACAAGGCCCAGTGCCAGCAGCCTGCCGTGAAAGTGGACCAGTCAAAGGGAACGTAGAAGCCGGCTCATTCTTGGAACAAGTCTAAGCAGAGCAGGAAGCCCGCCGAGATACAATCGCCATGAAGGGGCGGCCCCGACCCATCTCCGGACCAAGTAGGGGGCAGATTATCTCTCTTCTCAGAAGCCTGGTTACAGGACGTTCAGGACCCTTGGGTTGTCGCCCAGGGTTTCAGGATAGGGTTCAGATCCCATCCGCCCAGGGGCAGATTCCTCCTGTCAAACCTGTCTTCAAGACCAGAAAAGAGAGAGGCTTTTCTAGGGTGTGTGAGTGATCTCTCCTCTCTCAGCGTTATCGTACCAGTACCCCTAGCAGAAAGGGGTCTAGGGTACTATTCAAATCTTTTTGTGGTTCCAAAGAAGGAGGGCACGTTCCGCCCGATTCTGGACCTAAAGTGTTTAAACAAGTTTCTGAGTGTTCCATCGTTCAAAATGGAAACCATCAGATCTATTCTGCCCTTAGTTCAAGAGGGACAGTTCATGACAACTATAGACTTGAAGGACGCTTACCTTCATGTGCCAGTCCACAGGGACCACTTCAAGTTCCTAAGATTTGCTTTCTGGACCAACACTTCCAGTTTGTGGCCCTCCCCTTTGGTCTGGCGCCCTATCTGGATGACATCCTAGTCCAGGCCCGGTCGCTCAGTCTCACCGAGGATCATTCGAGGGCTCTTCTTCTTTTGCTCCAATATCACGGTTGGAAGATCAACTCAGGAAAGAGTTCCCTGGTTCCCAGCAACAGGATGGAGTTCCTGGGCATGATAATAGACTATATGTCCATGAAAATATTCCTCACAGACCATTGAAGCAGGAAGATTGTGTCCTCTTGTCTTGCCCTTCAGTCCTCCTCAAGTCCCTCAGGGGCTCAGTGTATGGAGGTGATCGGAATCATGGTTTCCAGCATAGACTTCATTCCATTCACCAGGTTCCATCTCAGACCTCTTCAATTGTGCATGTGGAGACAGTGGAATGGCGATCATTCAGATTTATCACAGCAGATATCCATGGATGCTCAGACTCGGATCTCCCTCTCTTGGTGGATCCATCTGGAGCAACTGTCCATGGGGACATCCTTCTTGAGATTGTCCTGGGAGATTGTGACCACGGACGCAAGACTGACAGGATGGGGAGCTGTTTGGCGTGCCAGGATGGCACAAGGAAAATGGTCCTGGGAGGAGTCTCTCCTTCCGATAAATATTCTGGAACGCCGAGCAATCTACAATGCTCTGAAGGCATGGCCTCCTCTGGGGTCATTCAGCTAAATCAGATTCCAGACCGACAACATTACCCCGGTGGCTTACATCAACTAGCCCTAGCCATGAGGGAGTTGTCTCGGATCTTGGAGTGGGTGGAGTCCCCCAGCTGCTCGCTCTTAGCAATTCACATTCCAGGTGTGGACAACTGGGAAGCAGACTTTCTCAGCAGGCATTACTTCCATCCGGGGGAATGGTCTCTTCACCCTGAAGTGTTTGCTTAGATTTGTCTCAGGTGGGGATCACCGGAGATAGATCTCATGGCGTCCAGACTCAATAGATAGATGCCTTATCAGTGCTTTGAGAGGGGTCAGCCGAGCTTACATTTTTCCACCGTTAACACTTTTACCTCGTGTAGTGGCACGCATCAAACAGGAGCAAGCTTCGGCCATTCTGATTGCTCCATCGTGACCACAGAGGATGTGGTTTGCGGATCTGGTGGGAATGTCATCCTCTCCGCTGTGGAGGTTACCCTGTCGCAGGGATCTGCTGGAACAGGGACCTTTTCAACATCAAAATCTCGATTCTCTAAAGCTGACTGCGTGGAGATTGAACGCATAGTCTTGGCCAAGAGAGGCTTTTCTGAAAGTGTGATTGATACTTGTCACGGATACCACACGTCTAAGGCTACCCCCCACCCCCCCTACAACCTCACCCCTGTTGTTTCTCAGTGGTTTTGGGCTCCTCAGAGCAACCACAATCTCTGGAAGCTTTTGGTTGCATGGTTTTGTGTTCCAAACTTGTTTAGAAAAGAGCTGGTCTTTGACCTGAAAAACCCTCCTAGGCTGGCTAGGCTCCTGGAACTCCCAGTCGGCCACCTCACAATGGACACCTGCCTAACCCCTCTCAAGCTGTCCAGGCTCCTGGAACTCTTGGTCGGCCACAGGACAGCAGAACACCTGCTAACTTTACCCCTGGTTGCTCCAGCAACATGTGCCCCAGAGCTCCGCTCTTTTGGGGATTAGTAGCCCCTAGGAAGGACAAGAGGTGGGAGAATTACCGGAGGGGAGCTGTATTGGGAACCGGGGGTTTTGGACACCCCTACCCCCATAACTTCAACGGGCTGTATCTCTGGTCCCCAATAACGAATCACGCTTTTTGGACTGCAGCATCTGGGGACCGAGAGCTTTCAAATGACACCCTGGAAGTACCACCGCTCCCCCAGGATCACCCCAAAACCGTCACCACTGTGTCCTGGGATTCTGTGAGACTATGGTTGCTATGGAGGAGCCGGTCAGTCTGGAGGGGTGGGAATGGCGGGAAAACTGTGGCATTGTCTCCCTGTTTTATCAAGATGAGCTGTGTGTATAAAAGGAGTGTATGTTGTACAATAAAATCAGTTCCTGTTTCACCTGAATGCTAGTATGTCTAGTTATTTGGGTGGGCTCCTGCTAGAATCACTTTCCTGAGCTACATAGCAGCCTGTTCCAGGCAGAGGAAGGACACTCTGGAAGAGCTACCTAGTCTGGGTAGCTGGAGTCTGCCACAGGGTGGGACCCTGAGTACTGGTGCTGTCAGGCATCAGGGGTGGCTACAGGCTGTGGTCACTTGCCAGCTACATAGCTGCAGTCATCAGGTAGGAAGCAGGACCCCTTTGGCAGAGCTACCCAGTCCGGGTAGCCGGGGTATCCGTCACAATACTCTTATTCAGCACAAGGAAGCCAGTTACTCGTCTCATCTACCATAAGGTGTGGAGGACTTACTTGTCCTGGTGTGAGAAGCACGGATATCCTTGGCATAAGATGAAGGTATCCAGGATTCTGTCCTGTCTCCAAGACTGTTTAGAGAAGGGTCTTGCTGCCAGTTCCTTAAAGGGACATATTTCTGTATTATCAGTCTTGTTGCATAGGAGACTCGCTGAGCTCCCTGACATCCAATCTTTTGTTCAGGCTCTGTCTAGAATCAGGCCTGTCTTAAGACAGTCTGCTCCCCCATGGAGCTTAAACTTGGTCCTTAAGGTATTGCAGAAAGTTCCATTTGAGCCTATGCATCCCATTGACATTAAGATTCTGTCCTGGAAGGTTCTCTTCCTGTTGGCTCTTGCATCGGCACACAGAGTATCTGAACTGGCTGCCTTGCAATGTGAGCCTCCTTATCTGTTTTTTCATGTGAATAAGGCTGTGCTTCGCACTGGTTTGGGGTTTCTTCCCAAGGTGGTATCTAGCTTATACCTGGTCCTCCTTACACACTTTTACAAAGTTTTACAAATTTGACGTTTTTGCTTCTGCGGAAGCTGTTTTTGGGAGAAAGGTTTTGCAGGCTGTGGTGCTCTCAGATAGGGAACGCCTTTTCCCTCCCTGTTTCATCCAGTTTCCTCTAGAGCTTGGGTATATGTTCCCAACAGTAACAGTAAAAACATAAATTATGCTTACCTGATAATTTAATTTCCATCGAGGGGAGGAGAGTCCACGGCTCCCGCCTGTATCTCCGATGGGCGGACCTAAATTTAATTAATCTTCTGGCACCATTTATACCCTATTTCTTCTACTGTTCCTTGTTCCCTCGGCAGAATGACTGGGGGATGAGGGAAGTGGGGGAGGTATTTAAGCCTTTGACTGTGGTGTCTTTGCCTTCTCCTGGTGGCCAGGTTCTTAATTCCCAACAGTAATGAATGAAGCCGTGGACTCTCCTCCCCTCGATGGAAATTAAATTATCAGGTAAGCATAATTTATGTTTTTTAGTATGCAGCTATAACTATGCAGTATGTGTTTATAGGACAAACAAACTTTTTTTCCAACAAACAATTTTTTTTCAACTATAATTCATTTTCTAATAGTACCAATCTCTACAACGCTTACATGATTGGCGCATAAGTCCTATGCTTAGTTACAAGAAAATAGTAGATCAGTACTAGAAGCGTACATGAGGTGCTGATCTTGACTTGGGGGGCAAAATACGTTTTTTATGCAATTTGTTTTGCAAAATTTCTTAGAAACGTCTGGCAGGGCTATAGAGTCCCATCATACCTTGCACTAGACTGTCATTTATAAAATAAAAAAATACAATATTTTTATTAGGGGACTATAGTGAGCAAAATAAAAATAAATCTTAGACCTTTAGTGTTAGAGGAATCTATTATTTTGGTAGATTTGGTCAAATGAATGAAATTTTTAAATGATGCCAAGTCGGAGAGAAAAAGAAGATGTTTGAAATATTTAAAATACTGGAAAGTGTGGAATTGTATTTCTTTGCATATTTGCAGATTATTTAGACTTTATTTCTACACTTCAGAGTTTGAGTGATTGTCTTTAGGGAAAACTCAGTGGTGCAGATAATTAAATGTTTTACATTTCTGCCAGCCTGTAGTTTCTGATATCTTTATACTGCAAATAAGGTTACCAGCAGTCTTCCACAAAATTTCTGAACAATCTGTCAGCGAAGGACACAATGGTAGGTGGGGTCACACAATGCCCCCAACCTTAGCCACCACTCTTGATGTAAATTTTTCACAGCTAAACAGTCATTTTACCTCTTGGCTGCCAGTAACATACAAATCCAAAAGTTTATCACTTTGGCTGTCAGTAACATATACTGTATAAACAGAAGCATCTTGACCCCTTGCCTGTCCCCACTTCTTTATGCTCAGTATTTATAATGCATTTAGACATAGTATGCCTTTTATATTTTTCTAACACTCAGGGACTTAATAAAAAATAAAAAATAAATATTTAAGTGTCCAGTATTTTTGTGAAGATTTTACTGGACAGCTTGCTAAAATACTAGACTGTTCAGTTAAATACTGGACACCTGGCAATCGTAATTGCAAAAAAAAAAAAAAAAACAATATGTAACTAGATTACCTGCTATATTTTGTGACTAGATAGGAAAAACTACATTTAAACTTAGTAGTTGTATAAATCTGCATATACCTATTTAGTAACTTGATTTGTTAAGCCAGGCCACCAGAAATGCCGCTGTAGAAGAAGAATGGTCTTGCATATACCTGGATTACCTGCTAGTGGAGCATCCTGAACAACACTTAATAATAGGACGATAAGTAATATGAAACTAGAATCAAGAAAAAACCAAAAGGTATCTCCACTCTTTTTTGATTGCCAACAGCTCACGATCCCCTACCTATAGTTTACTTCAGATGGCGTTAGATGTTTAGCGACGTAGGCAATAGGAGGTGGTTGTCCATGAGATAACACAGCTCCAACTGCATATTATAAGGCTGAGAAGAGTCTGGATGAGTAAAAATGGGGGCTTGAGTGAACAGAGGATTGAGCTTGTTAAAATCTGTTTCAGGTTTCAATGATCAAACAAATAGTTAATTGGAGTATGTAGGCTGTGAGAGGCATAATCTTTTTAAAGAACAGTTTCTGATAAATTTCTGATAGAAATTGGCAAAGCCAATACAACCCTGAACCTCTTTTTTTTGTCATGTAAGGATGGCCAACACTTATCACTGAGACTTTTTTTGGGATCCATTTGTATATCATTGTGTGAAAGAATGTATCCCAGCAAATCAATGATATCAACTTTAAAAGTAATTTTTTTTCCAGTTTTGTATACAGTGACCTTGTAATCTGTAAAGAACAATTGTCCTATATATCCTTAAAGAAGGTGAATACACAATAATGCCATCTAGGTACACCACCACACACATATCCAACAGATCTCTGAAAATATCATTGGCAAAAGTTTAAAAAGTGGCTATGGTGTTACATAACCCAAAGGGCATCACTAAATATTCTCAATGCCCATATCATGTTCTGAATGCCTCGTCTCCTTTACGTATGTGTACACAATTATATGCTCCTCTAAGATCGAGTTTAGAAAACATTTTTGCTGACTGTAAATGCTCTAAAAGTTCTGGAATAAAAGGCAGAGTATTCCTCATCTTTACTGTAGTGTTATTCAGTTGACAATAGTCGATACAAGGTTGTAGGGAACCATCCTTCTTACTTACAAAAAAGATACCAGCTCCCGCAGGAGAAGTTGAGCGGTGTCTAAAACCCCTTGCAAGGTTTATTATCCAAATAAGCTTTTAAAGTGGCCAATTCTGGCTCTGAAAGTGGGTAGATATGATCATAGGGTTTGGGTGTTTAGAGAAAGATCTATAGAGCAGTCGTATGGCTAATGCAAAGGAAGAACTTTGGCCTCTTTTTTGCAAAACACATCTTGAAAAAACATATAAGCCTCTTGAGTCTGCTGCTCTTGGGAAGTAGAAGTAATTTCAGGAGTCGAATCTTCAATTAACATAGCACATTGTGCAAGGCCTTCATGAGAAGGAAAATAAATAGTCCCAGAGGCGCAGCCAGGGCAGACCCAAAACTTGGGGAAACATACACTTAGATTACGAGTTTTGCGTTAGAGGCTATGCGGTGCTAACAAGCATTTTTTTCTCACCGCTCACTTAAGACAACGCTGGTATTACAGGTTTTTTAAACCCGGCGTTAGCCACAAAAAGGTGAGCGTAGAGCATAATTTAGCTCCACATCTCACCTCAATACCAGCGCTGCTTAAGTCAGCGGTGAGCTGGCTGAATGTGCTTGTGCACAATTTCGCCATAGGAATCAATGGGGGAGAGCCGGCTAAAAAAAAACCTGCAAAAAAGCAGCGTTCAGCTTCTAACGCAGCCCCATTGATTCCTATGGGGAAATACATTTTATGTCTACAACTAACACCCTAATATGAACCCCGAGTCTAAACACCCCTAATCTTACACTTATTAACCCCTAATCTGCCGCCCCCGACATCTGCATTATATTATTAACCCCTAATCTGCCGCTCCGGACACCACCGCCACCTAAATTATCCCTATGAACCCCTAATCTGCTGCCCTCTACATCGCCGACACCTACTTTTTATTTATCAACCCCTACTCTGCCGTCCCCAATGTCACCGCCACCTAACTACATTTATTAACCCGTAATCTGCTGCCGCGAACGTCGCCGCCACTATATTAAAGTTATTAACCCCTAAATCTAAGTCTAACCCTAACCCTAACCCCCCCTAACTTAAATATAATTTAAATACATCTAAATAAAATTACTATAATTAAATAAATAATTCCTATTTAAAACTAAATACTTACCTGTAAAATAAACCCTAAGATAGCTACAATATAACTAATAGTTACATTTGTATCTAGCTTAGGATTTATTTTTATTTTCCAGGCAACTTTGTATTTATTTTAACTAGGTAGAATAGTTGTTATTAAATAGTTATTAACTATTTAATAACTTCCTAGTTAAAATAAATACAAATATACCTGTACGATTACACCTAACACTACACTATAATTAAATAAATTACCAAAACTAACTACAATTTATTACAATTAAATAAAATAAACTAAAGTACGAAAATAATAAAATAATTACAAGAATTTGAAACTAATTACACCTAATTTAATCCCCCTAATAAAATAAAAATGCCCCCCAAAATAATAAAAATTCCTACCCTAAACTAAATTACAAATAACCCTTAAAAGGGCTTTTTGCGGGGCATTGCCCCAAAGTAATCAGCTCTTTTACCTGTAAAAAAAATACAATACCCCCAACATTAAAACCCACCACCCAATCCCCCCTTAATAAAACCTAACACTAACCCCTTGAAGATCACCCTACCTTGAGACGTCTTCACCCAGCCGGGCACAAGTGGTCCTACAGAGGGGCAGAAGTCTTCATCCTATCCGGGCAGCAGAGGACCTCCAGACGGGAAGAAGTCTTCATCCAGGCGGCATCTTCTATCTTCATCCTTCCGGAGCAGGTCCATCTTCAAGCCAGCCGACACGGAGCATCCTATTCTTCAGATGACTCCTGACGAATGAAGGTTCCTTTAAATGACGTCATCCAAGATGACGTCCCTTGAATTCCGATTGGCTGATAGGATTCTATCAGCCAATCGGAATTAAGGTAGGAAAAATCCTATTGGCTGATCCAATCAGCCAATAGAATTGAGCTTGCATTCTATTGGCTGATTGGAACAGCCAATAGAATGCAAACTCAATCCTATTCGCTCATTGGATCAGCCAATACGATTGAACTTCAATTCTATTGGCTGATTGGATCAGCCAATAGGATTTTTCCTACCTTAAATCCGATTGGCTGATAGAATCCTATCAGCCAATCGAAATTCAAGGGACGCCATCTTGGATGACGTCATTTAAAGGAACCTTCATTCGTCGTGAGTCATCGGAAGAAGAGGATGCTCCATGTCGGCTGGCTTGAAGATGGACCCGCTCCGCTCCGGAAGGATGAAGATAGAAGATGCCGCCTGGATGAAGACTTCTTCCCGTCTGGAGGTCCTCTTCTGCCCGGATTGGATGAAGACTTCTGCCCCTCTGGAGGACCACTTGTGCCCGGCTGGGTGAAGACGTCTCAAGGTAGGGTGATCTTCAAGGGGTTAGTGTTAGGTTTTATTAAGGGGGGATTGGGTGGGATTTAGAGTAGGGTTGGGTGTGTGGGTGGTGGGTTTTAATGTTGGGGGGGTATTGTATTTTTTTTAACAGGTAAAAGAGCTGATTACTTTGGGGCAATGCCCCGCAAAAGGCCCTTTTAAGGGCTATTTGTAATTTAGTATAGGGTAGGGATTTGTATTATTTTGGGAGGCTTTTTTATTTTATTAGGGGGATTAGATTAAGTGTAATTAGTTTAAAATTCTTGTAATTATTAAAGGATGTAAATCAATAACCCCCCCGACGGTTGATGACTGGCGGGCGCGAGTATCGGACCTTCTTGTGTTAGAACGATACCACTTTATGAAAACTAACAAAATAGACTTGTACTACCTGATGGCAGAGGTGTGGAACTGTTACAAATGCCCAGCGCGGCTGGCCGCAGACCATCAAATGGGTCATGCATCAATAGATTAGTGCACATATTAAGGGCCCCCTAGGCAGTAGAGTCAGGGGGAATTAACATCATTAATATTAATACCCTTAGGTTTGTTATTTTTTTTTCTTTTTTTCCCCCCATTACCTTGCCCTCCCTCCCTCGTCCTACAGTACATCCCTCCCTTCTTCTAGTCAAATCTTTCCTTTCTACTTTTCTCTGTTTCGTAATTAGGCGCAGATCCATGTACTGTTTTTGTGAGAAATGAAGTATATCCTACAACATCTAAGGATCACAACATATCTTATATATTACTATCAATCATTATGTCATTAAAAATGTGTTTGATGGCTTTGTAAATGTTATTGAGCATGGCACTGTGCGACTGTTAATTTTTCTCAGTTTGTATATTGTATCTTTGAAATTCTTAATAAAAACTATTTAAAAAAAAAATAAAAAAAATTCTTGAAATTATTTTATTATTTTCTGTAATTTAGTGTTGTTTTTTTTCCGTACTTTAGTTTATTTAATTTAATTGTAATTAATTGTAGTTAGTTTTGGTAATTAATTTAATTATAGTGTAGTGTTAGGTGTAATTGTAACTTGTTAGGATTTATTTTTCAGGTATATTTGTATTTATTTTAACTAGGAAGTTATTAAATAGTTAATAACTATTTAATAACTATTGTACCTAGTTAAAATAAATACAAACTTGCCTGTAAAATAAAAATAAACCCTAAGCTAGCTACAATGTAACTATTAGCTATATTGTAGCTTGCTTAGGGTTTATTTTATAGGTAAGTATTTAGTTTTAAATAGGAATAATTTATTTAATTGTAGTAATTTTATTTTGTTTTATTTAAATTATATTTAAGTTAGGGGGGTGTTAGGGGTAGGGTTAGACTTAGGCTTAGGGGTTAATAACTTTAATATAGTGGCGGCGACGTTGAGGACGGCAGATTAGGGGTTAATAAATGTATGTAGGTGTCGGTGATGTTAGGGACGGCAGATTAGGGGTTAATAAAATTTAACTAGTGTTTGCGAGGCGGGAGTGCGGCGGTTTAGGGGTTAATATATTTATTAAAGTGGCGGCGATGTCCAGTCGGCAGATTAGGGGTTAAAAACTTTAGTTAACTGTTTGCGGTGTGGGGGGGGGCTCGGTTTAGGGGTTAATAGGTAGTTTATGGGTGTTAGTGTACTTTTTAGCACTTTAGTTAAGAGTTTTATGTGACGGCGTTAGCCCATAAAACTCTTAACTACTGACTTTTAAAGGCGGTATCAGTCTTGACAGGAGAGTGTCTAACGCTCACTTTCTCCAAGACTCGTAATACCGGCGTTAGGCAAATCCCATTAAAAAGATAGGATACGCAATTGACGTAAGGGGATTTGCGGTATGCCCAAGTCGCGGAGAAAAAGTGAGCGGTACACCTGTACCTGCCAGACTCGTAATACCAGTGGGCATTAAAAAGCAGCGTTGGGACCTCTCAAAACTGCTTTTTAACCCTAATGCAAGACTCGTAATCTAGCCGATAGTGTTGATAAATCTCAGGAATGTCCTCCAGTAATGTTGGTGTATTTATCAGTAGCAGTTGCCACCAATGTGTTACGTATTGTAATTATGAATATTAATAATTAATAGCAGTATAAATTTATTGTCAGTGATATCTACAATTAATATAGTAGAATTATGTCAATACATTCCATTAAGATGTTAAATCTATGTAGTGTACCCCAATATATCACTATCGAGATCTATAAATTTGACAACAATATTATTATTAAAAATTAATATTTAATCTCAATATAAAATATTCTTAAATTCTGATCAGTTAATATTTATATACACCTTGATTATATTTATGTAGTGGCTGTATATCACCTATGACCAATTATATATATCAATTGATCAATACAATGTTAGAATATAAAGCAGGCTATAGAGATATAAATAGATTAAATTACTATTCAGTAGATATTGTCTATTATCCCATGAATGGATGAAATATTTCTATAAATTAACCTTAATTCAAAATGAATTGCTTATTAAATATCACACAGGAATTATACTACAACAATTTATAAATAGCCAGAAAGTTTAACCAATTCAATATATATAGCTTATTTAACAACGTTTGTACTCACCTATGTTCAAATCTCACAATGAAATATAATTCACTATTTTCAGCCCAATATAATCTAACATACTTTACTTAAACCGAGAGATTGTTATACAATTATCAATTCAACACAATAGCCAATTTATGTGCAATTCTTAAGAGAGTTCACAGTAAATAAAAATGAATTTATTATAATGGAATACAAAACCTTTCCTCTCAACAGTAAATTGCTTGATGCTAGATATGATTATTTATAGACTACACAGGCCTATGAAACACCTACCTGTAATTACAAATTTAACTTACAAATCACAGCTACAATTTAAATAGATCTATAGAATACCTTTGATTTAAAACATAAAAAATATAAAACAACCACTAATACGTTACCAGTAACCAATATGAGAGTTCAGCTTTTTCAATCAGAGTTTTCCAAAGTCATACGTGAAGGTATTTTTGCAAACAGGGTATCACAAATGCAGAGTGTCTCTTCCCTTCTTTGCATAGTCTTTTTGTCTGTGACCGACTCCACCTTCAATTCTAAATCACCCAATGGAAAAATCTCTGATTACTCCTTTTATCGCTTTTATTGGCTAATCCACTGGTTATTCAATTTCCCAATTGAATACCTTTGGCTGTAATTCTCATATTGGACACCGGAGGGGGCAACAGGCAACTGGAGTGTAGTTCCATTTTTTAGCTACAGGGAAAATATATTACCTTATATTTTTTTTAAAACGTATACTCGTATACTTAATATACTTATTATTTCCTAGTATTAATAAACTATCTGGTCAGCATATATGGGCTTTTTAGTTTAACTGAATATGTATGTTTTAAGACTAGACATGGACATGTTTATTAAATCTAGTATGTATTCTTATACATTTAAATATTAAACCTGGTCATAATATTAAATCTTATAATATATATATATATATATATATATATATATATATATATATATATATATATATATAAAGAGAGAGATGCACTCAGCTGAGACAGAACAAAAGCTAGAAAAACTTCTGTGCCTGTTCATTTTCAGTGCCACTTAGAGTGCATACTCTTTTAGCACACTATGCCCCTTCACAGAGAAAAAAATATCCTGTAGCATATCAGTCTGACCTTGCCCAATGACAGTCCAGCACCGAAATACCAGGCAATTCCTCTCTGAACAAGAGAAACAACAACCCCAGACTATCGTTTCGGCCTTCTGTGGGCCTCGTCAGTGAGGTGCAGTCACATCTCTCTAAGGGCATGTGTGCAAGGAGTCCATGTTTGGTTTCCCCTTTTACTCTTAGGGAGATCCAAGAGCAATTTGCATAAATATAAAAAGGAGAGAGAGATGCACTCAGCTGAGACAGAACAAAAGCTAGAAAAACTTCTGTGCTTGTTCATTTTAGCTTGCCACTCAGGGTTTATACTCTTTTAGCACACTATGCCCCTTCACAGAGAAAAAATATCCTGTAGCATGACAGTCCAGCACCGAAATACCAGACGATCGTCTGTGGTTGTTGCTTCCCTTGTTCAGAGAAGAATTGCCTGGTATTTCGGCGCAGGACTGTCATTGGGCAGGATCAGACTGATATGCTACAGGATATTTTTTCTCTGTGAAGGGGCATAGTGTGCTAAAAGAATGCGCACCCTGAGTTGTAATATAAATGAACAGGCATGGAAGTTATTCTAGCTTTTGTTCTATCTCAGGAGTGCTGTTCTCTTTCTCTTTTTTTCCACATATATATATATGTATATACTTCCTATTGGATTATATTATATATATAATCTGTAAATAGCATTTTGCGGTGATTTAATCCTGACAGAAAGATATATGAGCATTATTATTATTTAATATACTGTGTATATATATATATATATATATATATATATATATAATTTCATCATTTCATATGTCTTAATAAAATTTGAGTGCATGGACAAATATTCATAGGACAGCTGTATTTAGTATGAATCAGTTATCTCAGAGGTTTATTAGATTCCTGGAATAATATATATTTTTTAAATTTATTTTGAAATACAGTCAAACATTTTAAATTCAATGCAGATACATATTCACTTGACTTCATATTTAATATATTATATAAGCATTAGACACTTCCCCCAGATCCATAAATATATTTTATTTACACAATCTGAGGTACAAATGAAATATTTGAAAATTTATAATATAGGTTATTTAAAATCCTAATCTGCTTTCACATGCCTGTAAATGTCTCCTTCAGTCAGTATATTGTATATTGGGACTTGAAAGGACTTCTTTGTCTCATCACTTGCCTGTGTTAAATCAGTTACCCTCCTGAGATTTCTGTCCTTCTCATTGCAGGAGGTCGTTATGTTGGTAATTTTATTACCAATTTATTCAGGCAGTGATCAAAAGTTTCTTTGAAGTGACCTCATTTCATTTGAGTCAACCTTCTTCTCTTTGATTGTGTTTTTTAGATAACCTATGTTTATTCAACTGGTTTGGGTTATATTTTGATTTCAGAATTTAATGCAACTTACATTAGCCAGATTTTCACATACAAATTAATTATTTCTCTACTTCATATATGTAAATATATATATACATAATGTCACTCACCTATTCCCTGACATAAATCCCTTTCTATTTTAAGATATGTGGGACACATGTATTGGAATGGACTGAAATCCAGTGGTAATTGGTGAGGGTATTTACGGTACACGCATCATAGACATTCTTACTAGAAGAGAATCTGTTATTTTTGAATCTTCATATTTATGCTCTTTAGTTAGACATCTTATTAATACTTTAGACATTTCATTCTCCCTCTATGATTTGGAGTTGGGACTTAGGTTGACATGCTCACAACTGATTAATATGGACCCATTTATCCATAAAAGTATATTTTTTAGGGATCCTAATTTTATAGGCAACTGGAGATATTTTGTCAGTAATGACAAAAGGACCCTTCCATGATGGAAGAAATTTCTTCTCCTTAACTTGATCTCTCCCAAAGTTGTAAAGATAAACTTTATGATTGATTTCATATTCCTTTTGGAAGTTTTGAGATCATAATACGTTTTAGCAGCAGTTGCGGCCTTCTCTATGTTCCTTCGAGCAAATGCAAAAACATATTGCAGATGCTTTCTTACATTTTCCACATATTGAGGAGTGGTAGCAGCATTTAATTTGTTCTGGTCTGATGTGCGGTACAGTAAATGTTGAGGTAGAACCATTCTTCTACCAGTCATCAGTTCAAAAGGTGACATCTTAGTAGCACTACTTGATGTTGCTCTTAATGCCTTTAGGACTAGAGGTAATTTTACATCCCAGTCCTTACCTGCTTCACTCACAAACTTTTTGAGTATTTTCACATTGGACTGGTTGTAAAGCTCTACACCACCACTAGAGGCTCTATATGCAATATGGAGTTTTCTTTTAACCCCTAGTATCTTCCACATTTTTGTCATCACTTCACTAGTGAAGTGGGTACCCCGATCAGATTTGATTTGCTGGGGTAAGCCAAATCTGGAAAACACGTGGTTTATGAGCAATGCTGCGCAAGTTTCAGCACTATTATTAGGTGCACTGATGCACTCTACCCATTTGGTGAAGAGGCATGTTACTGTCAACATGTGTCTGTTACCTCTTCATGACCTAGTTACTGGACCAATAAAAACAATTTGTATATCTGACCATGGCATTACAATCCCCCTTTTCTGCAATGGCGCTCTATGCATTGGTGCAGTGGGTTGGAACTGTGGACAGATTAAACAACCTTGACAGTAGGTTTGAGCATCCTTTAACATATGCCCAAGCTATACCAATGCCAGCTACTAATCTGCGCTCATTATCAATGGTGGCATGGTAAGAACAACCATCAACATATACCCAAGGTAATGTTTGACAATGGTCCTCATTGTATATTTTATATGGGGAAAGCAATTGTTCCTCCAAGAAATCATCTGGTGTTAAATCTTTCCCATGATCTTTAGCAGTACAGTCATAGAGCTCAGCAAGCCCCTGGGCAACTGAATTATTTTTGTTTTGCTTATAGCCAATTTCTAAAGGCTAGCCTTGTAAGGAAAGAGCTGTTATGCAGCTATTGGACAGGTTCCCATCTCTTATTTTCTCACTTTGCAAATATAGCAAAGGCTGGTGGGCCGTTTCTACAATAATTTTCTTGCTCTGTATGTAACTGCAGAAATTTTGTAGTGCCCATACAGTAGATAAGAGGGTTTTTTCGCAATCACTAAATTTTTATTTCTACTGGGAATAAAGTTTTGCAAGCATAAGCAATGACTTTTCTTAAATTATCATGTTTTTGGTATAAAACAGCACTTATGCTTACATCTGTGTAACCTGTCTTTAGGTAGAAAGGTTTGCCGCCTTCAGGATAAGCTAAACAAGGTGCTTGAGTGAGTTTTCTCTTCAGCTCTCTTATGGCTGTCTCTTGAGCCTCACTCCAGTGCCATATCACATCCTTCTTTAGAAGATCTAGCAGTGGTTTAGCTAATTCTGCATAATTATTAATACATTTGCGAGATTAATTTGTCATACCCAGGAATGATCTCAATTCCTTTAAGTTAGTGGGTTTCTTAGCATTTATTATGGCTTCCACCTTTTTTTTTTTTTTTAAAAGGTTTTATTTGAATTTAAAGATCAAACAAAGTTATACATGTCAATGAATAAAATATGGTAAGAGGCGGGGACATGCAAGTCCCCCATTCCAACAGACACAAAAGAAAAATATGTGGACACGTAGGTCCAAGTAATGAGTCATCAATCTGTACGTAAATCCTTCCATAAAATTGGTTTTTAACAGAAGAATTGATTCTGAAAGAGTTGATACATTGCATTTGCATTGTGATTATACAAGGGAAAATAGGTGGGGATGGGAAGGGGGGGATTTGTAGTCAGTGAAATGACGGGTAGGAATCCTGCGTTGCAACAACTGAAAGTAAGGAAGCGGGGGGGGGGGGGCTACAGTCCATTAGGTTCTGGGCTAGAGTCTTATGTCACTACAACTGGGTTCCAGAGGGTGTTATATTTATCTTTCCAGTCCGACCATGCAAGTTAAAATAAGTCTGTTTTTTTAAGTGAATGGAAAGTGTCTCTCTCCATGGTGTACAGATAAGCTATTGTGTTTAAGACTTCAGGCCATTTTGGGGGAGATTCCTTTTTCGAGTGTTCCAATATTAGTTTTGTTGATTATGCATAGTAGACTGTGGTTCTTAGGAAGAGTATGTAGGCCTACATGTAAAAGAGCTGTAGCTGGTGTTTTAGACACATCAATATTCATATTGGAGAGGGCTAAGAAGCACAAATTCCAAATGGATTTGACTTTTGGGCATTCCCACCATATATGGAGTAAGTCACCTGGGAGGCCAGATTGTCGCCAACATAGAGGGGATGATCCTGGGAACATTTTAGCTAGCCTTGTGGGGATATAACACCAATGTGAAATTACTTTTTATAAGGTCTTGAACATCGTTATGCAATGTACTGTTTTTTTGGTTAGTGTGTTCGCTGCCACGTATTGGGTGGGATAGTAGTGTTAAAGAGATTGTCCCATCTGTGAAGATGGGAAGCTAATTCAGGTGGTATGGTGCCTTCTAATAAATTGTAGTGTGTGGATAACAGTTTTGTTAGCCTGTGACCCCTTTGTCAGATGGTCTCCCATGGGGTAGGGGGTCTAGAGGATTTGGGGACAAATCCCCAGCTTGTGAGGACGCTCTTAATCCTAGGAAATTCAAAATGGAGAAGAGGGGGTTATACTAATGGGGTCTTATAGCTGGTCAAGGGTAATGAAATTATCTTGGGAGGTGGTGGACCAAAAGTCAGACACTTGTTTAATGCCTAGACATGCCCATTTATTTGGGTGAGTTTCTATTAAACCTGTTAGTAAACCGGCTATGGAAGTGACGAGTGATGGATGCGGGGCTGTTAGGGTGCGGTGGTGAATCTTATCCCATGCAGATAGGCATTCAAGAATTATGGGGTTTGTAATTCCGAGGGTTCTACGATAGTGGACTGGGGTCCATATAAGATTTTAAGGTGAATCTGGAAGGGGAGTGAAGCTTGTCCGATGTCCCTCCATTTATCAGGTGATTGTGTCACCCCCCAATGGGATATATGTGTGAGCATTGCTCCTTCATGATATCACATGAAGGAGCTAAGCCTCCCAGGTGAATAGGATATTGTAGGATTCTGTGGGCTATTCTAGGGGGTTTGCCCTTCCAGATGAACTTGGAGAATTCACTTTGAAACTGAAGTAAAAGGTGTGTGGGTACCCTAAGTGGGAGGCATCGAAAAATATATGTGAGTTTTGGAAGAAAATATATTTTAAGGGATGTTATTGTTATTGTTGATATATCTAACAAATTAATTTACTGCAGTAAATGAATTTGTTAGATATATCAACAATAACAATTATAATCTTAAATTCACTGAAAACCATTCCCGTACTGAAATCGAATTTCTTGATTTGAGACTATTTGTAAATAGTGATAACACAATAGCAGTATCTAATTACAGGAAGCCAACTGAAAGAAATAGTTTCATTGACTATAAGAGTGCACATCAACGCAATTGGAAAGATAATATCCCATATAGTCAGTTTCTCAGACTGAGAAGAAATTGTAGTTCTATTTGTGACTTCAATAAAGAAGCTGACATTCTGGCCAATAAATTTATAGTCAAGGGTTATGATCCGGTCAAAATCACGGATTCTAGGATTAAAGCTGTGGGGCGTACTAGGGATTCACTGCTGAGGAAATATGAATCAAGTTTGACAGGCAGGCACCATCAACACACTAGGCAGGACCAGGATTCCATCAGATTTATAACAACTTATAATGAAGGACATATGATTATCAAGGAGGTCTTTAAGAAACATTGGGGCATATTAAAATCAGATAGTCTACTAGCACCATCAATACCTGAACATCCCCCTATCACATTCAGGAAGGGCAGAAATTTGAGAAATTTGTTAGCCCCCAGTAAATTGAAACAAGTTAAAAGAGATAAAACAACATCCAATAAGAGTAATTGGTTAAGTTTAAAAGAAGGCACATATAAATGTGGTAAACACAATTGCGGAATGTGTAAACATGTGAATAAGGATCTTAATTTCACAAATAGTGATAAATCCCGCAATTTCCAGATTCAGTGTCGCTGCACATGTGACTTTACACATGTAGTATACTTATTAACCTGTCGGTGTGGTCTTATGTATGTGGGTCGCACCAAAAGAAAGATCAGGCGTAGAGTGTCAGAGCATCTTAATAATATCAAAAATTAGATGGATAAGCACAGTGTTCCCCTTCATTTTAGAGACATACATGGTGGAGATTCTAGATCACTCAAGGTGCAGGTAATTGATTGGATTCCTCCAACTATTCCAAATAGACTCCTTACATTACGCAAACGTGAGACATTCTGGATACAGAAGCTCAACTGTCTGTGTCCAGGTGGTCTCAATGTGGATTTAGATTTAGCAGCTTTCATGTGAGGGACCTCCCATCCTGTAATAGTGAGTCAAGATAGGGTTAACTAGTTTTTTGTTCTACATGCGATTGATTTATATATACACACATATAGTGAATTAATTAATGTATGTTATATTTTTAACACATTCCTTTTAATATTAGGTTTTTTATATGTGTATATGTATATTTCATCTTTCTTAGCACACACCAAGTAGGTAGGGTATCTATGTGTCTATCATGATGAGTTGATAGGTAGGATCCAATGGCTGTTTCCCCTTTTATATTTTATATTTTATATCTCATATTTTATATCTCATACTTCCCATTTTATCATTCCTTTTTTTATCATTCCTGTTGTATATTTATAAGTATATACTTAAAATTTTAAATCGCATATTAAATATGAATAATTTCAATCAATTTAAACTATCAGTATCAGTACTTTCCTAGCAATGAATCTATGTATAATATAAACATCATTTAAATTGTATATTATAAAGGTTTGGACATGGTATACACATATTTATGTATATTAAATAACCTCTTATGTATTGCAAAACAATGGTAATGAACCACTTTTTCTTAAATAGTGATTTTTTTGTATTGACATCATTCTTTGTTGTCGTTTGTTTTATATTGCTGTTTAACATTTTATAACATATGCAAAAATTGGTTATGTTATCACTTACAAAAATTCTTTTTATATATGCATGTTTTGGTTTTCAGTAATACTATTTTAGGACAATTGATTTTAACTTTTAATAATAATTATTCATCAAATATGTTTTTTAATAGTATTAAATAAAATTACGTTTTTAACCTTTCAATTATATTTAAATGTATGTATTCACGTTTGCTTTACAGCTGACAGGCTTGTTAATTGATATGATTTTTTTCTCCTCCAATGAAATAAGCCGGCTGGCTATTTAGTAGTCTGTATTGTAAGAAGAGGCATATTCTTTACCTCTTGAAAAAGACCGCACGTTGGCGGTTGAAACGCGTTGAGGCTTTTTGGACTGTTTGAGGATCCGTACTCCTTCAGAGTGACGATATCGGCATCGGCTTTGGCGCTCCTAAAATACAGCGACCGCTTCTCAGAGTCACTAGTATAGATGCCCATAAGGAATTGAAAATCTGGTCCCGGTTTTACTATCTGGAGGGACTTTTCAAGTATTCATAGCAAGTGACTTTGTATCCCATCGTGTATGAACGATTTTTTCTGAACTTCAAGCTCATTATCATTATTAACAAACGCCTGAATAAATCTTCATCTTGTAAGGGCAATCCAAATTGTGTGGTGTGTTTGTTGTACTTACCTACACTTGAGTCTGTTTGCGCTTGTGTGTTTTACAGATTTGGGATTCTATTTTACTCCGGGAGGCACAAAGGACACCCTCGGTCAATCAGCTGCAACAGGTCTCGTATAATAACAATAATACTATTTGTTCTTTAGATTGTATAGTTTTTCTTTCCAGGATATGTGTTTGTCATATGTAGTAGAGGGGTTATATTTCCCTTATATATTTTTGTAATACTCCTGACCAATATAAAATTTGGTTTTGTTGCTCTTGTGTTTTAAGTCTCAGCAAAATGGTTATATTTACTAAGATCAGAAACTGTGAGCTAATTAGTAATAAATACAGTAATGAATGACACTGGAAAAGAAACAACGTGTGTTATTTATAACACAGGTTTCCTATGAGCAGTGTTAGAATAGCAGTCTCAGGTTTCTGCTTAATGACTTGCTTAGAGGTAAAATGTTCTGCAGGAATAATCACTTCAACAAGTTGTTACAGGTGTTTGACTAGTACCGCAGACAATCTTCACACACTCACACTGGAATAAAATATTTACAAGTCCCACACATTCTTTCACAATCCTTTTGGAAACATATATGAATATAACTGGTTGTTCAGTCTCAGGTTAGTATGAATAGTGCTTACGAATTCTTAGAAGTCTTATCGGCATATAATCTTACCACTTCAGTCTCTAAGTAAGCGATCACAGTACCTTTGTCTTGGAAGGAAAATACCCGATGTGAGAAAAGATCCGGAGGGTTGTTTTGTCCGACAGCGTGTGGAGAAGTGAGAAGCCGGTGAGAGTGTGACTTACTTCCGGTTGCGGTTAGGATGATCCGATACACAGCTGATGCTGGAATCACACACAGAGCTGAATATTGCGGCTGCAGAAAAGGCTGAATTGCTGATAGTGGTAAAGGTTTGATTTGAATAAACCTCAAAGAGTAAAACCTAATGAAGGTTAAATTAACAGAGACCTGGTCTTAAGAACTATGAAAATAGAGCTAAACTCTTAACAGAGCAGGCTGAAACAAAGTACATCAATTAACAGGCAGTTTGAATATGGCAATGAGAGGTTTAAATAGGGTTTGGCTGTTGGTAGGAGGGACCTGTCCTTAAAGGTATATTACATCTCCCCCCCGTTAAGGAATCACCCCCGGTGATTCAGGGTGAGGTTTAGATGGGTAACGAAAATGAAAACGCCTAAGGAGTCTTGGAGCGTTAATCTCTGAGTGATGTTGCCAAGAATTCTCTTCTGGTCCATAACCCTTCCATTGAATCAGATACTCTAGTCTCCTTCTCTTAATGCGAGAATCTAGGATTCTTTCTACCTCAAACTCTTCTTGGTTGTTTAGGAGTATGGGAGGAGGAACTGTCAAATCTAATCTGTTTCGGTCTGAAGTATATGGTTTTAATAATGAGACATGAAATGTATTATGTATTTTGTAATGTTGCGGTAGCTTTAATCTCACTGCATTAGAATTGATGATTTTGTCAATTGAAAAAGGTCCTATATACTGATTAGCTAATTTTTTACTTGGTATCTGTAACCTTAGATATTTAGTAGAAAGAAGTACCTGATCACCTAACTTGTAGTCTGGTGAGGGTCTGTGTCTTTGGTCATAATAATGTTTTTGTCTGTCTTTAGCTTGAACGAGGTGTGCCTTTATTTGTTCTAATCGATCTTGTAAGGTATTGAGATAAGTTGTAGCACCTGGAGAATTGACTGGAGTATTTGAAAGAGTGATTGATGTGGGGTGATAACCATATGTGGCAAAAAATGGGGACATCTTTGTTGAAGAGGATAGAGAGTTATTGTATGAAAATTCTGCCAAAGGGAGGTATGTTACCCAATCATCTTGTAAATGTGTAATATAACACCTGAGGTACTGTTCTAATGTTTGGTTTAAACGTTCGGTTAACCCATTGGTTTGTGGGTGGAATGCTGTGGAGAAACGTGTGTCAAACTTTAGTGACTTACAGAGTGATCTCCAGAAAGCGGAGGTGAATTGAGTACCCCTGTCAGTTATAATGGTCGATGGTAAACCATGTAGGCGAACAATAGCCCTAATGAATGTTTTTGCTGTTATAAAGGCACTAGGAAGAGCCTTTAAAGGTGTGAAGTGAGCTAATTTGGTTAATTGATCCACTACAACAAATATTGTATTATAATGTTGTGAATATGGTAAATCAACAATGAAGTCCATGGATATGGTACTCCATGGTCTATCAGGAATCGGTAGTGACGTCAAGTAACCTATAGGTTTCCTGTGCTCAACCTTGTTTCTGGCACAGACATCACAGCCAATGACGTAGTCAGAAATAGTCTTTTCCATATGAGGCCACCAAAAGTTCCTTTTAGTCAACTCAATGGTCTTTTGGATTCCTGTATGTCCAGATAATAAATTGTCATGGGTGTTGTTCAATATGAGCTGTCGTTGAGACTCAGGAATGAATAATCTTCCATTATGGTAAAATAATCCTGTTGTTGAATCCTTAACACACTCTGGTGGTATGGAAGTCTCATCTTTCAGAGCTGATAATATTTCAGTCTCTAAACCAGTGAGTGCTCCCAAAAATTTTTCTTCTGGTATAATTGGTGTTGAGATGTGATGTGGCAAACTGGAATCAAACTGTCTTGATAAAGCGTCAGCTTTTGCATTTGTACTTCCTGGTCGATATGTTATTAAAAAATTGAACCGATCCATAAAAAGTGCCCATCTTACTTGACGGGAAGAGAGTGTCTTGTTAGTCCTCAAGTATTCTAGGTTCTTATGATCGGTATAAATCAGAAAGGGTTCTTTAGTTCCTTCTAAGAGGTGTCGCCAATGTTCTAGTGAACGTTTTATAGCTAGTAACTCTTTGTCACCAATAGAATACTTACTCTCTGCTGGTAAGAAAGTCTTTGAATAGAAAGCAATGGGATGAATCAGTTTGGTGTCCCTGTTCTGTTGTGATAATACTGCTCCAATTCCAGAGTTGGAAGCATCTACTTCCAATATGAATGCTTGATTGTAATCTGGTAAAGTTAAAACTGGTGCTGAGGTGAAAAGTTCTTTTAGCTTAGTAAAAGCTTCTTGGGACTCTTTTGTCCAACAGAATTTGTGATTGCTACTAGTTAGTTGAGTTAGTGGTTTTACAACTGAGGAAAACCCTTTGATAAATTTCCTGTAAAAATTTGCAAACCCCAGAAACCTCTGGAGTGAGCGTGTGGTAGTAGGTTTTGGCCATTCTACGATAGCCTGAATCTTTTGTTGATCCATCTCAATCTTGTTGGGTTTTAGAATATACCCCAAGAATTTTATTTCTGATGTATGAAAGATACATTTTTCTAACTTAGCATATAACTTATTTTGTCTAAGTCTAGTTAAAACCCAACGAACGTGTTTCTCATGTTCAGCCATATTTTTTGAATATATTAAGATATCATCCAAATAAATTATTACGCAAACATCTGTGAGATCATGGAATATCTCATTTATGAAATGCTGAAAGGTTGCCGGAGCATTACATAATCCAAAGGGCATAACGTTATATTGAAACAATCCGTATCTGGTGCGGAAAGCAGTCTTCCACTCATCACCCTTCTTGATACGGATTAGATTATAAGCTCCTTTTAAATCCAGTTTTGAAAATACAGTGGCCCCCGTAAGTCTTTCTAGTAACTCAGGGATTAAAGGGAGTGGATATCGGTTCTTTACTGTGATCTTATTTAGAGCTCTGTAGTCGATAATTGGACGTAAAGTTCCATCTTTGTTTTTAACAAAGAATATCCCAGCCGCTGCTGGAGAGGTTGAATGAGTAATGAAACCCTTTCTCAGATTATCATCCAAATAGGTACGTAAATCTTGGAGCTCATTTTGGTTCATTGGGTAAATTTTGCCATGAGGTATTTGTGATCCTGGAATAATGTCAATGGGGCAGTCAAATGCTCTATGTGGAGGTAAATTTTCAGCTTCTTTCAAATCGAATACGTCTGCCAGATCCTGATATACACATGGAATACCCTGCTCCATAGTAGCAATGGAACAGTGAGGATAGCAAGTCTTAGTACAATAGGTTGATTTTAGGTTTACTGTGTTTTGTGTCCAATCTATTTCAGGATTATGAATAACTAACCATGTATAACCTAAGATGACTGAGTGCTGTGCTATAGGTATAATATCAAAAGTTACATATTCAGTGTGTGCCTTGGATGTGGTTATTAAAAGTGGTATGGTGTGATGAGTGATTGGTCCCTTCTGAATGAATGTACCATCAATTAACTTGACAAAAACTGGGCTTGCTTTGCACACAGTGGGTATTTTATTCTTTTTTTACATAATCAGTGTCAATATAATTTCCAGTCGCCCCAGAATCTATTAGTCCTTCAGTCTGTAGGTTGTCTTGATCCCACTGTAAAGAAAGGGGAATAGTTAGATGTTGTGTCTTAGAGGTGTTATATATCTGTTTGATAGATTCTGTCTTACCCTTTCTTTGTTTTGATAGTAATGGACATTCACTAACAGAGTGCTCCTTATGTGCACAATATAGACAGAGATTTGACAATCTTCGTCTTATCTTTTCTTCTGAGGTAAGTGGACCCCTTATAGTTCCTATTTCCATAGGTATAGGGTTAGATAAAGTCTTTTCTTGTGATGTAGGTGAGGGATAAGTGCGTCTAGAGAGAGTCTCATAGACTGATTTTTCTACTTTGCGCTCTCTCAGACGTCTGTCCAGAGTAATGCAGACTTTTATGAGAGCTGATAATGTTTCAGGCATTTCTATTCGTGAGAGCTCATCTTTTAAGCTCTCAGATAATCCCAGCCTGAACTGATTTCTGAGGCTGACCTCATTCCATTTGGAGTCTGAGGCCCACATCTGAAAGTCAGTGATGAACTCTTCCACGGTTCTTTTACCCTGTTTAAGAGCTCGCAGTTTGGTCTCTGCGTTAATCTGTGTGTTAGTGTCCTCATATAAGATAGACATAGCAGAGAAAAAATCCTGCAATGAATCCATTACAGGATCGTTTGTTTCATACAGCCTATTGGCCCATGTTCTAGGTTCCCCCAGTAGGTAAGATATAGTAGTGCAAACTTTTATTCTCTCACTATGGTAAGTCCTGGGTCTCAAAGTAAATAACAAATTGCATGCATTTTTAAAATCTCTGAAAACTGATCGTTTACCTGAAAAAGGAGTAGGAGGCTGAATTTGAGGTTCAGGAGTAGCCTGCTCCTTAGGGGTTAAACATTCTTTTATTAAGGCTTTTAAAGCTGTATTCTCTGCTTGCACCTCTGTTAAGCCACGTGCAAGGTAATCCAACTTTTGATGTATGTTAGAGAATTCATTCTGAATCTCTTGTGGTTCCATGACTTAAAGAGTAAACAAACAGATATTTTTGGCCTGTTAATACTGTAATACTCCTGACCAATATAAAATTTGGTTTTGTTGCTTTTGTGTTTTAAGTCTCAGCAAAATGGTTATATTTACTAAGATCAGAAACTGTGAGCTAATTAGTAATAAATACAGTAATGAATGACACTGGAAAAGAAACAACGTGTGTTATTTATAACACAGGTTTCCTATGAGCAGTGTTAGAATAGCAGTCTCAGGTTTCTGCTTAATGACTTGCTTAGAGGTAAAATGTTCTGCAGGAATAATCACTTCAACAAGTTGTTACAGGTGTTTGACTAGTACCGCAGACAATCTTCACACACTCACACCGGAATAAAATATTTACAAGTCCCACACATTCTTTCACATCCTTTTGGAAACATATATGAATATAACTGGTTGTTCAGTCTCAGGTTAGTATGAATAGTGCTTACGAATTCTTAGAAGTCTTATCGGCATATAATCTTACCACTTCAGTCTCTAAGTAAGCGATCACAGTACCTTTGTCTTGGAAGGAAAATACCCGATGTGAGAAAAGATCCGGAGGGTTGTTTTGTCCGACAGCGTGTGGAGAAGTGAGAAGCCGGTGAGAGTGTGACTTACTTCCGGTTGCGGTTAGGATGATCCGATACACAGCTGATGCTGGAATCACACACAGAGCTGAATATTGCGGCTGCAGAATAGGCTGAATTGCTGATAGTGGTAAAGGTTTGATTTGAATAAACCTCAAAGAGTAAAACCTAATGAAGGTTAAATTAACAGAGACCTGGTCTTAAGAACTATGAAAATAGAGCTAAACTCTTAACAGAGCAGGCTGAAACAAAGTACATCAATTAACAGGCAGTTTGAATATGGCAATGAGAGGTTTAAATAGGGTTTGGCTGTTGGTAGGAGGGACCTGTCCTTAAAGGTATATTACAATTTTTTATTTTAATTTTTGTATATTTCTATCTGCAAGTTTATATTCATTTTAAGGTTTTTATTTAAACATTATATACATATATATATATATATATATATATTTTTTTATTTTTTATTTTTTTGGTATTGGTATTTTTATTTTTGTATTTATTGCTTTACAGTATTAAGATTTTGAATCATCCCTAGCAGTTAGCGCTGTTTAATCATTGTGTTTAGTTAATATGGGTTCGGATAGCATTGATTTGTGTAGTTGTGGATTCTGAGATGTTAGAGTGATTGGAAATCTCCAAAGCTCTAAGCTTAACATGTGCTTCGGCCAGAGTGAGTCTGGCCCGCTTTTTCAAGTGGGCCTGATTACGAATAATGAATACTCTAATGACTGCTTTGATAGCGCCCCAGAGTATGTCGTCTCTAGTTTGTGCGTTATCATTTTGCTGAATAATTTCTACAGTGTCCTTTCTTAATTCTTCCCTAAAAGGAATATCTGATAAGATATTATGAGGTAGACTCTCTAAGAGTTTCTAAATTTTGGGCTGTCAATAGATTGTAGGTCAGCTGTGACTTGATCGTTATCTGACCAAGGGCAGATAGAGATATAGAGATATTAGTACATTTAATTGAGTCCAGTGTTTCAACTAGGCAGAATATATGGTCAAGTCTAGAGTAGGTTTTGTGTAAATGGGGGAGTAGTGGGTTTAGTCCCTATCTCTAGGGTGAAAAGATGTCCAGACATCAAAATATCCAAATTGGGACATAAAGGTTTTGAATTTGGCAGACAGAAGTTCAGATTGAGGGTTCTTTTTAGTTGGAGTTACAGTCTTACGATCAACTTTACTGTCCCAAGTCATATTGAAGGGCTTTTTTATTTTGATAGGGCTATTAGATTCGGTGTAATTAGTTTAAATATTTGATAATTTCTTTCTTATTTTGTGTAATCTAGTGTTTATTTTTTTTGTAATTTAGTTAATTGTATTTAATTAATGCAATTTATTTAATTTTAGTGTAATGTTAGGTGTTAGTGTAAGACATGTTAGGTTTTATTTTACAAGTAAATTTGTATTTATTTTAACTAGGTAGCTAGTAAATAGTTAATAACTATTTAATAACTAGTCTACCTAGTTAAAATAAATACAAACTTGCCTGTGAAATAAAAATAAAACCTAAGATAGCTACAATATAACTATTAGTTATATTGTAGATAGCTTAGGATTTATTTTACAGGTATTTAGTTTTAAATAGGAATTATTTAGTTAATGATAGTAATTTTTATTTAGATTTATTTTAATTATATTAAAGTTAGGAGTGTTAGGGTTAGACTTAGGGTTAGATTTAGGGGTTAATAACTTTAGTGGGGCGGTGACGTTGGGGGCAGCAGATTAGGGGTTAATAATATTTAACTAGTGTTTGCGATGCAGGAGTGCGGCGGTTTAGGGGTTAATATGTTTATTATAGTGGCAGCGATGTCTGGAGCGGCAGATTAGAGATTAATAAATTTTTTAAGTGATGGCGATGTCCGGAGCAGCAGATTAGGGGTTAATCAATTTATTATAGTGTTTGCGATGCGGGAGGGCCTCGTTTTAGGGGTTAATAGGTAGTTTATGGGTGTTAGTGTACTTTGTAACACTTTAGTTATGAGTTTTATGCTAAAGCTTTGTAACGTAAAACCCATAACTACTAACTTTAGATGACCGTACGAATCTTGAAGGTATAGGCAGTACTCGTAATACCGGCGCTATGGAAGTCCCATTGAAAAAGGACTTTTTGAAAGGCGCGGTAGTTACGTTGCATTACGGCCAAAATAGTGTGCATATACAGCTATACCTGCAAGACTCGTAATACCAGCGTTATGAGGCTTTTTCACTCATAACGCAAAACTCGTAATCTAGCCGTTTATTTGAAAAAGAAGGCATCTATGCTAAGGAGCCTGCACATTTTTGGTTCAGTACCATGGATAGCGCTTGTTTATTGGTGCTGTCCAATCAGCAAGGACAACCCAGGTTGTTCACCAAAAATGGGCCAGCATCTAAACTTACATTCTTGCTTTCCAAATAAACATACCAAGAGAGTGAAGAAAATTTGATAATAGGAGTAAATTAGAAAGTTGCTTAAAATGGCATGCTCTATCTGAATCACAAAAGAAAAAATGTGTGTTTAGTGTCCCTTTAATAAGGTTTTATTATCTAAGGATAAGGATTCCTTAGCTGAGCCTTCTTTTTCTCAGGATAATGCTGTTCAGTAGTTGTCTCAGCCTTCTGTTAACATGTCCCAGTCTTTAACAGATTCACATTCAGTGCCATGCGGTTCCTCTAAGTCAGTCTCTGGGAGTTTTGTTTGCCTAAAGATTTTGCTGAGCAGTTGACTTCTGCAGTTTCTGCAGCCCTAAGTGCTTTACCTAGTTGTGTTAAAGGGAAGAGGAAATCTAAGAACATTTCTATGGGTTCTGATTCCAGCAAAACTGATTTGGTTAGTCTTTCTCAGTTATTTAGCGAGGAACATTGCTCTGCAGCTTCTGAGGGCGTGCTCTCTGATTCAGAATCTGCAGTTCCTAGTACAATAGATTCTGAGAAATGTAATTTTAGATTTAAACTGGAGCATCTCCATTTACTTTTTAATGAGGTTTTAGCTACTTTGGATGACTCTGAAACTGTTGCAGAGACTCCTAAAAAGGAGTAAACTGAATAGAGTTTTTGATGTCAAACCTAAATCTGTGGAGGTTTTTCCTGTTCCAGATCGCATGTCTGACATAATATTTCAGGAATGGGTGAAGCCGGGTGTTCCTTTTAACCCGTCTCCTGTGGTTAAAAAGATGTTTCCTGTGGCTGATTCAGTACGAAGTCTGTGGCGCGCTGTTCCTAGAGTAGAGGGTGCTATATCTACCTTAGCCAAGAGAATGACTATTCCTCTCAAGGATAAGTTCCTCTTTTAAAGACCCTATGGATAAGAAACTGGAGGTATTTCTTTATCAGGGTTTGCAGTGGCAACCAGTTGCTAGTATTGTGACAGTTGCTGGTGGAGCCTCTTATTGGTGTGACTTTTTGTCTGATCTAATTTCAGAGGATACTACTATAGAGGAGATCCAGGATAGGAGCAAGACTCTAAACCTGGCTAATACTTTTATCTGTGATGCCAGTATACAAGTTGTTAGGCTGGGAGCCAAGATTTCTAGTTTTACAATACTAGCCCGCAGAGCACTTTTGTTAAAGTCATGGTCTGCGGATGTGACTTCTAAATCCAAACTTCTGTCTCTACCTTTTAAGGGTAAGACTTTATTTGGTCCTTTTCTGGCAGAAATAATTTCCATGGTTACTGGTGGAAAGGGAGGTTTTTTTTACCACAGGATTAGAAGTCATTAGACTTCTAATTTTTGTTCCTTTTGTAACTTTAAGGGACAGAGATCTTTCTCGTTTTCTAAATCTGAGCAAGCCAAGACTTCTTGGAGAGCTAGCCAGCCCTGGAACAAGGGTAGGCAATCCAGAAAGCCTTCCAGCTGAGGCTAAGTCAGCATGAAGGGGCCACCCCCGATCCAGTTCTGATCAGGTAGGGGACATGCTTTCCTTTTTTCAGCAGGTATGGATTCGCGACATTCCAGATCCTTGGGCAGTGAATGTAGTCTCCCAGGGATACAGGATAGGATTCAAGTCTTGTAAATTCCTATTATAAAGATTATCTGTAAACCTTGTAAAGGGAGAGGCCGTCTTAGACTGCATAAGGGATTTGTCCTCTCTGGGAGTGATTATCACAGTTCCTCTAGCAGAACAGGGTCAGGGATTTTATTCAAATATTATTGTAGTTCCCAAAAAAAGGTAACTTTTCTACCCATTCTAGACTTAAAGTCTCTCAACAAGTTTCTCAAGGTCCTGTCCTTCAAAATAGACTATTCATTCTATTCTCTCTCTAGTTCAGGAGGGTCAGTTTATGACCACTATAAACTTAAAGGATGCACATCTTCATGTGCCTATCCACAGGGAACATTTTAAGTTCCTGAGTTTTGCTTTTTTTGGATCAACATTTAAAAATTTGAAGCCCTGTCTTTCAGCCTCGCCACTGCTCCTCGAATCTTTACGAAGGTTCTAGGGGCTCTTTTGACTGTGGCCAGATCTCTAAGGATTGCAGTGGCTCCTTACCTGCATGATATCTTGGTCCAGGCGCCATCTTTTCAGTTAGCAAGATCCCATACAGATTCTCTGTTCACTATCCTCTGCTCTCACAGGTGGAAGGTGAATCTAGGGAAAAGTTCCTTGGTGCCAAGTACCAGGGTATGTTTTCTGGGGAGAATCATAGTCTCAGTATCTATGAAGATTTTGTTGATGGAGGTCAGAAAATTCAAGCTTCTGGAGGCATGTCGTTCTCTTCAGTCCTCTGTTCGTCCATCGGTGGCTGTATGCATGGAAGTAATTGGTCTGACGGTGGCATCTATGGACATTATTCCATTTGCTTGCTTCCTTCTGAGACCTCTACAGTTATGTATGCTCAATCAATGGAACAGAAACCACTCGGATCGCTCTCAGAGGATAGTTTTAGATTCTCAGGCAAGGATGTTTTGGTCTTGGTGGATCTCCCAGGACCATTTGTCTCAGGGCACTTGTTTCCTGAGACCTTCTTGGGAGATTATGACCACGGACGGGGATCAGTTTGGAGGTCCCTAAGAGCTCAGGGACTTTGGACTCAAGAGAAGTTTGTCCTCCCTATAAATATCCTAGAATTTAGAGCAATTCTCAATGCTCTATCAGCTTGGCCTCAACTGTGTTTAGTCCAGTTTATCAGATTTCAATTGGACAACATAACTTTGGTGGCGTATATCAAGCACCAAGGAGGAACTCAGAGCTTGTTAGCTATGAAGGAGGTGACTCGCATTCTATAGAGTCTCTCACAATTGTCATCTCTCTGCCATTCATATCCAGGGGTGGACAACTGGGAAGTGGATTATCTGAGCAGGCAGATGTTTCATCCATGGGAATGGCCTCTCCATCCGGAAGTTTTCTCGTTGTTAACCCTCAAGTGGGGAGTTCCGGAGCTGGATCTGATGGCATCTCGTCTTTATCCAAGGCTCAGCACCAAGAAGAGACTGATATTGCCAGAAATTTGCACTTTAACAGGTGCATAGGGTACCAAGAGTTTTCTTGCCCGTTGTGGTCTTTATAAGTTTTGACTGACAATGATATATATATATATATATATATATATATATATATTGATATATTGATTTGTGTGATCTTCAAGTACCAACATGGCAGAACATATGAAAAAAACAGCACAGAAACATTATTAAATATGTCAAAAATAGAAAATATAACATTAACACATTATTAAATTAGGTACTGTACCTAACTGCACAAATTTTAAAAGATATTACATATAAATATGCACAAAATAGATACCTAAAAAACGCATCTTTAATAATCAAGACATGGCAGAGTAAATATTTATAGGGATGTACTATGATAAATTATTATTATTCTTTATTTATAAAGCACCAACAGATTCCGCAGCGCTGCCATGGGTACAAGGATAAAAGTACAACAGAGAAACAATACAGTAAAAGACAGAATTTTACAGACAAATACAGGGGGAATTAAGGGCCCTATTCCTGTGGGAACTTACAATCTAGATGGGTAGGAAAATTGGGAACTCAGGAGGTGGGGACTGCAAAGTTGAGAATGATATTAGTGAGGAGATAGATGAGGGCAACTGTTAAGTAAGTGAAGTTAATTTGTTAATGAGTCGGGTGATAAGGTTCCCTGAACAAAAAGGTCTTTAGGCAACATTTAAAGGAGGAGAGGTTAGGGGAAAGTCTAACAGTTCAAGGAAGTGCGTTCCAGAGGGTTGGTGCCGCACAAGAGAAGTCCTGTAGTCTAGCATGAGAGGAGGTGATGGTAGAGGATGCAAGGAACAGGTCATTGTTGGATCTTAGGGGGCGGACTGGAGTATATTTGTTGATTAATGAGGACAGGTAGGGTGGGGCAGCATTGGTGAGGGCTTTGTAGGTCAGGGTGAGAATTTTTAATTTAACTGTTGTGAATGGGGAGCCAGTGAAGGGACTCACAGAGAGGTGCAGCAGAAACAGAGCATTGAGAGAGGTGGATTAGCCTGGCAGATTCATTTAGGATGGATTGAAGGGGAGAGAGCCGGGAGAGAGGGAGACCAGTTAGTAGGTTATTACAGTAGTGAAGTTGGGAAATTACCAGGGAGTGGATTAGCTGTTTAGCTGTTTAGTAGTTTCAGCATTTTGAAACGGACGAATTTTGGAGATATTCCATAGGTGGTTGCGGCAGGATGAAGAGAGCAATTGGATATGGGGAATGAAGGACAGATTTGAGTCAAGTGTGACACCAAGGCAGCAAACTTGATGGGGAGATAGTGGTGCCGCCAACAGCGATGGAAAAGTTAGAAAGAGGACCCAGGACAGAGCCTTTAGGTACTCCAACAGACAGAGGCAATAGAGAGAAGGCGTCACCAGCAAAAGAGACGGAGAAGGATCTTTTAGAGAGATAAGAGCGAATCTAGGAGAGGGGAGTGTTACAGAGCCCAAGAGAGCTGAGAGTCCATAGGAGAAGGGGATGGTCAACAGTGTCAAAGGCAGCAGAGAGGTCAAGTAAGATGAGTATAGAGTATTAACCTTTGTTTTTAGCAGAAAGGAGATTATTAGTAAACCTTGGTGAGGGCAGTCTCAGTTGAGTGCTAGGGATGAAAGCCAGATTGCAGGAGGTCGAGCAATGAGTTGCAGGACAGGAAGTGGGTTAGGCGATCGAAAACTAGTTTTTCAAGTATTTTTGAAGCTAGCGGGAGCAGTGATATGGGGCGGTAGTTTGCAGGAGAGTTAGGGTCAAGGGAGGGTTTTTTGAGTATGGGGGTGACCTTTGCATGTTTGAAGGAGGCAGGGAATGAGCCAGTAGAAAGGGATAGGTTGAATATGTGAGTAAGAGCCGGAGTGAGGGTGGAAGACAGAGAAGGTATTAGATGTGAAGGAATAGGGTCAAGTGGGCAGTTAGTGAGGTGTGCGTAAGACAATAGGGAAGCCACTCACTCTCAGTGGTTAGGAGGAGGGTGCAGAGAGTGGCAGAGGGGGTGACTGGGAGCGAAGTTGGGAGATTGCAGGCTTGTGTTAGGATGGTAAGTGTTTTATTGAAAAAGTAGTCAGCCAGGTCCTGAGCACTGAATGCAGATGAGGGGGGTGGTGCAGGTCTTTTAGGGTTTGAGGAGTGCGTGGATATAGGAGAAGAGAAGTAGGTTTACTTAGGGAGCAAATAGGGAGTAAAGGCTTTTTCTGACAGGCAAAATTTATCATTATTAGGCCCCAGCTCACCGTTTACTAAATGTGCAAAGTTACGTCTATTTTGTCTATAAATTCAGGCACACATGTGCGCTTCTCTGGAGGCGGGCTGGGGTGCAGTTACAAGCAAAGCACATAGACAGTTCGCCTAGCCGTTGATAAATCTCCCCCTTAATCTGGTTCTTAAAGTTCTGCAGCAGGCTCTATTTGAGCCTATGCATTCTGTTGATATGAAGTTATTGTCCTGGAAGGTTTTGTTTATGCTGGCAATCTCCTCTGCCCATAGAGTTTCTGAGCTTTCAGCTCTACAGTGTGATTCTCCTTATCTTATTCTTCATGTGGATAAGGCGGTTCTCCGTACTAAGTTAGGATTTCTACCTAAGATGGTCTCGGAACGCTATATTAACCAAGAAATTGTTGTTCCTTCATTTTGTCCTAATCCTTTCTCTAAGAAGGAGTGGTTATTGCACATACCAAGAGAATTAAGAAAATTTGATAATAGGAGTAAATTAGAATGTTGCTTAAAATTTCATGCTCTATCTGAATCACAAAAGAAAAAATTTGGGTTCAGTGTCCCTTTAAGTGCATTGTAACTCTTGAGCTGAATTTACTTATATAGACTAATTAACACCTTTGTTGGGGTTACACACATTGAGGCCCATTTATCAAGCTCCGAACGGAGCTTTAGGGCTCGTGTTTCTGGCAAGTCTTCAGACTCGCCAGAAACAGCAGTTATGAAGCAGCAGTCTAAAGACCGCTGCTCCATAAGCCTGTCCGCCTGCTCTGATGAGACGGACAGGAATCGCCGGAATTCAACCCGATCGAGTACGATCAGGTTGATTGACACCTCCCTGCTGGCGGCCCACTGGCCGTGAGTCTGCAGGGGGCGGCATTGCACCAGCAGCTCTTGTGAGCTGCTGGTGCAATGCTGAATACAGAGAGCGTATTGCTTTCCGCATTCAGCGATGTCTGTTGGACCTGATCCGCACTGTCGGATCAGCTCCGACAGACATTTGATAATACGACCTCATAGGTGTCGTCACAATCCTTTAGAAAAAAAATGTATCTAAAATTCACCGTTAAAGTATATGTGGATTTTTGTTGATAAATCATTTTTTATGATTGTGATCAGCCCATAGTTGTATATGAGCAATAGTGAAATATAAATGTTCTAGCACATTATGGCATTTTTATTGCGCCTTTATGTCCTTTTAAGTGTGTGGGCATCTGTAATTATTATTAATTTGTATAGCACCACAAAATTCCGCAGCACTCGGTACAATGGTAAGAGTATACAATGACATAGTTTTGTTGTAAGATACAAGACAGACTAAACAACACTACTACAGGGGGAGGAGAGCCCTGTCCTGAAGAACTTACAGTGTAGTTGAGGGTGCAGAGAAATAAGATTTGGGGTTGTATGTCACTTGGATTGTAGTTGCAGCAGCGATTCAAGGCAGTTCCAGATTTATTTTGGTTAGGATGAAACGCAGAGGAGAGATGGTAAGCCTCTCTGAATAGGTGAGTTTTCATAGAGAACCTGAAACCACACATGGTTGTAGACAGTCTTATGGAACCAAGTAGAGAGTACCAGAAGACAGGAGCAGCATGTGAGAACTCTTAGAGGCGAGAGATGGGAATATATATAATTTGTGAATAAATTATACACATACATACACAGTATCCACAGACATTGTCAATGTGTATGTTTACGCATCCAAAGAGAATCACTTTCTCTTTAAGCCAGTTATTTACAAAAAGCTTTATTATGTAGATAGACTCTGTTTGAATTACAGACTCAGTATTTGCACACTGTACAGTCTCATGCGGAAATAGAACAGAGTTTGAATGGGCCCTGCAAGATTTCCGTTAATAAGCATGTAGATTTATCTTAATATTGGGTTTCCACTACATTGATTTCTCAGCAAGGGAAAATGCAATCTAAAACCATTACTATGCTTAGACAGAAATTGTTGTCCATTAAATAATAAATATACCACATGCAGGGACTTACAAATAACATATTCTTAATGCAGTATGACATGTGCAAAGCTCCATTAAAGGCTTACCCTTTTTTATTATTTGTTTGACACACTATATCACCAAATAACGTCCCAATTAGCAGTCAGTGTGCTTTTTTATTTATTTATATATTACCAGATTCCTAGCTTATTATTTGCTCTGAATTTATTGGTTTCTAAAATCTATTCATACATTGGCTTATATAAATGCTTTATTTACATGGTGTAACTTATTGGTGCAAATTAGTGTAAAACTATTAACTTCTAGTTTTGCATAAATTAATCTAACGTTTGTACACTGTTTATATTATGCTGCGCATTAAAAATGAAAATCAAACACACACGACAGGGCAGAAGGTTTACAAACATACTTTAAATGTGAGTAGTGTTGTTTTTGTTTTGCGCTATTACATTTTCCCCCCTGAAATGTAAGTAGCAGATTAAAGTGAATGCATGACCTTAAAGGGACATTAAACACTAAATACATGCTAGATAGAATGATGCATTCAAAGAAAAGATTAGTCCATGACTAACATGTAGATGTATTTTTTAAAATTCATTAGTTGTTTAAAAAGTGACAAAATAAGTGTAAAGTTTTAGTGTCTATTAAACACTGGGAGCTGCCATGTTGTAACTTGTGTTACCTTCTCTGCTGTGGCCAATTAGGGTCAGTTATAAATAGGTCACTAGAGTGTGCAGCCAATGGTTGAACGGGATTTAACAGTGTTCTGCACTTCCATTTCTAACAGGAACTGAAAAGCTCACAATTTCAGAATGGAATTACAGACAAAGAGGACAAAATAAATAATGAAAGTATATTGCAGAGTTGTTTTATGATATACAATTTATCATTTTATATTACCATCTCAAAGTGTTTAATGTCCCTTTAAGGTCCCCTTTACCAGTCACAGAAATAATAAAGAACTGGCACTTCTGTAACTTCTGAAACTTCTTCCCCTCACACACATTCTTATGTGTATTAGTGATATCTAACAGCATGCAGGTTATATATCAAAATACAAATACTCACCAAAAAAGTAAACTGTTTGCTCTCTATGGGCAAGATTACATATGCAGCGTCGCCCGCAAAAGCCGGTGAAGCCGGTTTTTATCTGGTTTTGGTATCACATATACGTCATATTTTACCCGTCGCCCGCAATTTTTACTCCCATAAGATAACATAGAACCGCGTCACAAATCGGTATAACATATTCAGCACAAGGACTTACACAGCGAAAATGGAGAAATTTTACTCCATTTTCACCTTGCCACACATAGGCAGGCACAGCAAGCCTTGCGCTGGGTATTAAAGTACCATAACTCCCGTAACTGGCTGAAAATATTAACTAACACCTAACGCATGTGCAATATCTATCTACCTGTCAACCGCCAACCCCCACCGCAGTAACTTATAAAGTATATTAACCCCTAATCCGCCATTAACTAATATCGCAATAAACCTAATAAAACTATTAACCCCTAATCCGCCATTAACCCATATCACAATAAACCTAATAAAACTATTAACCCCTAATCCGCCATTAACCCACATCGCAATAAACCTAATACATCTATTAACCCCTAATCGGCCATTAACCCACACTGCAAGGAACCTAATAAATCTATTAACCCCTAAACCGTCAAACCCCAAAACATAATTACCCTAATTAAGCTATTAACTCCTAAACTGCCAACCCCCACAACGCAAATAACTATTTAAATTACTAAGCCCCCTAACATAACACCCCCTAAATTAACCCCAATTACCTAAATTAAAAAAATAATAAGTTACAATTAAAAACCTAACATTACTTTAAAAATAAAAAAACTAAGTTTAATCTAAAATTACAAAAAATAAAAAAGTCTACATTAAACAAAAAAATAAACCAAATTATCAAAAATAAAAAAGTTAAACCTAATCCCAATGAAAATAAAAAAGGCCCCCAAATAAAAACAACCCCGAATCTAATACTAAACTACCAATAGCCCTTAAAAGGGCTTTTTTTGTAGGACATTGCCCTAAGTTAAACAGCTCTTTTGCATTAAAAAAATTCTAAGCCCCCCTGTTAAAATCAGCCAATAGGATTTCAGTAGCTCTCATCCTATTGGCTGATTTGAATTTGAAGATGCAAATCAGCCAAAAGGAATGCAAGGTACCCCATATTTAAACGCGTATCTTAAATTCAATCTTCAGTTTGCGGAGGTGATCGTACGAAGAGGATCTCTATGCTTGAATGCTTAAATTCAATCCTCTGCAGTCGCCTGTCTTTTGTTCCGCACTCATCTCATCTCCGCTCCAAGACGGCTTGGTCCTGGATTAAGATAGAAGATGTCGCTGTGATGGAAGAAGATATCGCCGCTTGGAAGAAGACTTTTTCCGCAGACTTCAGGAACGGTTAGTACCTATTTTGGGGTTAGAGTTAGGATTTTTTTTTTTTAGAATAGGTATTTTGGGCACTGGAAAAGAGGCTGAATGCCATTTTAAGGGCAGTCCAAGAGCTGAATGCCCTTTTAAGGGCAATGCCCATACAAATGCCCCTTTAGGGGCAATGGGTAGCTTAGGTTTTTTTAGTGTTTTTTTTTATTTTGGGATGTTTGGTGGGTTTACTGTTAGGGGGGGGAACTTAGAATTTTTTTTAAGGGCTATTGGTAGTTTATTATTAGATTAGGGGGTGTTTTTATTTTGTGGGGCTTTTTTATTTTCATAGGGATTAGGTTTAATTTTTTTTATTTTGATAATTTGGTTTATTATTTTCTGTATTTTTTGTAATTTTAGATTAATTTAAATTTAGTTATTTTTATTTTGAAAGTAATGTTAGGTTTTTAATTGTAACTTAGTTTTTAATTGAGGTAATTGGGGTTAATTTAGGAGGTGTTAGGTTAGGGGGCTTAGTAATTGAAATAGATTAATTGCGTTGTGGGGTTTGGCGATTTAGGGGTTAATAGATTAATTAGATTTATTGCGATTCGGGTTAATGGAGGTTTAGGGGTTAATAGATTTATTTAGTTAATTGCAATGTGGGTTAATGGCGGATTAGGGGTTAATAGTTTAATTAGGTTAATTGCGATGTGGTTGAATAGCGGGTTAGGGGTTAATACATATATTAGGGAGATTGCGGTATGGGTTAATGGCGGATTAGGGGTTAATAGTTTAATTAGGCATATTGTGTTGTGGGGGGGTTGTCGGTTTAGGGGTTAATACTTTTATTATTAGTTCCGATATGGGGGTAATGGCGGATATAGGGGGTTTTACGTGTTGGGTTTATTTTTGGGAGGCATGTTAGACTTTAACGGGAGAGTTAACATTTTTTTTTCTTAGGCGCCAACAGTTTCTAATGTGCCGTATGTCACTGGCGACTCCAGAAATTTGTATTTACGCACATTTCTGGACATCACTAGTTTATCTGACTTACGGCAGTATATAAACTGCCGGCGGTGTTTAAGTGATTCCCCGATGTGCAAGGTGAAATTTCGGGCGACGCGGGTTTCAGCAGTTGTGCTGAAGCCTGCGCTGTATATGTAATCTCACCCTATATGTCTAAATCAGACCTTACATCAAATGTCTGCCACCATAGATCCAACTATGCAAACTTTACTGAATCAAAAGCAGATTCTACTTTCTGTGGTGATGCTGATCTGCATGAACACAGCTGAAGATAGAGGGTGATGAGATTGAAGAGCCAGGCTTCCACACCTACACAGCCGCCAGGTACAGGGAGTGCAGAATTATTAGGCAAGTTGTATTTTTGAGGATTAATTTTATTATTGAACAACAACCATGTTCTCAATGAACCCAAAAAACTCATTAATATCAAAGCTGAATAGTTTTGGAAGTAGTTTTTA
Source organism: Bombina bombina (assembly GCF_027579735.1). Classification (NCBI taxonomy): domain Eukaryota; kingdom Metazoa; phylum Chordata; class Amphibia; order Anura; family Bombinatoridae; genus Bombina; species Bombina bombina. Next base: position 370,609,446 of record NC_069500.1, read on the forward strand.
GTTTGTTTTTAGTTATAGCTATTTTAGGGGGATATCTGTGTGTGCAGGTGACTATTACTGTGCATAATTATTAGGCAACTTAACAAAAAACAAATATATACCCATTTCAATTATTTATTTTTACCAGTGAAACCAATATAACATCTCAACATTCACAAATATACATTTCTGACATTCAAAAACAAAACAAAAACAAATCAGTGACCAATATAGCCACCTTTCTTTGCAAGGACACTCAAAAGCCTGCCATCCATGGATTCTGTCAGTGTTTTGATCTGTTCACCGTCAACATTGCTTGCAGCAGCAACCACAGCCTCCCAGACACTGTTCAGAGAGGTGTACTGTTTTCCCTCCTTGTAAATCTCACATTTGATGATGGACCACAGGTTCTCAATGGGGTTCAGATCAGGTGGACAAGGAGGCCATGTCATTAGATTTTCTTCTTTTATACCCTTTCTTGCCAGCCACGCTGTGGAGTACTTGGACGCGTGTGATGGAGCATTGTCCTGCATGAAAATCATGTTTTTCTTGAAGGATGCAGACTTCTTCCTGTACCACTGCTTGAAGAAGGTGTCTTCCAGAAACTGGCAGTAGGACTGGGAGTTGAGCTTGACTCCATCCTCAACCCGAAAAGGCCCCAACAAGCTCATCTTTGATGATACCAGCCCAAACCAGTACTCCACCTCCACCTTGCTGGCGTCTGAGTCGGACTGGAGCTCTCTGCCCTTTACCAATCCAGCCACGGGCCCATCCATCTGGCCCATCAAGACTCACTCTCATTTCATCAGTCCATAAAACCTTAGAAAAATCAGTCTTGAGATATTTCTTGGCCCAGTCTTGACGTTTCAGCTTGTGTGTCTTGTTCAGTGGTGGTTGTCTTTCAGCCTTTCTAACCTTGGCCATGTCTCTGAGTATGCACACCTTGTGCTTTTGGGCACTCCAGTGATGTTTGCAGCTCTGAAATATGGCCAAACTGGTGGCAAGTGGGCATCTTGGCAGCTGCACGCTTGACTTTTCTCAGTTCATGGGCAGTTATTTTGCGCCTTGGTTTTTCCACACGCTTCTTGCGACCCCTGTTGACTATTTTGAATGAAACGCTTGATTGTTCGATGATCACGCTTCAGAAGCTTTGCAATTTTAAGAGTGCTGCATCCCTCTGCAAGATATCTCACTATTTTTGACTTTTCTGAGCCTGTCCTTCTTTTGACCCATTTTGCCAAAGGAAAGGAAGTTGCCTAATAATTATGCACACCTGATATAGGGTGTTGATGTCATTAGACCACACCCCTTCTCATTACAGAGATGCACATCACCTAATATGCTTAATTGGTAGTAGGCTTTCGAGCCTATACAGCTTGGAGTAAGACAACATGCATAAAGAGGATGATGTGGTCAAAATACTCATTTGCCTAATAATTCTGCACTCCCTGTAGACAGATACAGAAAAAAGGCATTCCATATAGAAGCGGAAGAAGAAGCATCAGCGGTAATAATAGGATACTTGTGGTCTTTTCCGCTGTTTTGAGAACTGTTGCGTTTGTACCTGCGGCACCCCTGCACTTAATTTTAACCTTTAACAATAATCTTGAGTAGAAGGCTTCCAATCTTACAATCTCTCACAGTTGTGAATATGGTGAACCAGAGCACAAATCTTTTAATCTGGGAGGCTGATTTACAGAATATTGATGTCTTCTTATCAGAAGTATTTGTATTAGCCAGCTTTAGGGCCTTGATCCTATCCTGGATCTCCTCTATAGTAGTCTCTTCTGAAACTCAATCAGACAAAGAGTCACACTAATTAGAGGCTGCACTAGCAACGGTCACAATGCTAGCAACTGGTTGCCACTGCAAACCCTGATAGAGAAAACATTTTTGTTAAATAACCCTCCAGTTTCTTATCCATAGGCTCTCTAAAAGAAGAACTATCCTTGAGAGGAATAGTAGTTCTCTTGGCTAAGGTAGATATAGCGCCCCTCTACTCTAGGAACAGCGCACCACAAACCTCGCACTGAATCAGCCACAGGAAACATCTTTTTAACCACAGGAGACAGGTTAAAGGAACACCCGGCTTCACCCATTCCTGAGATATTATGTCAGACATGCGATCTGGAACAGGAAAAACCTCCACAGATTAGTTTGACATCAAAACCTCTATGAAGTTTATTAGCCTTTTTAGGGGCCTCGGCAACAGTTTCAGAGTCATCCAAAGTAGTTAAAACCTCCTTTAAAAGTAAATGGAGATGCTCCAGTTTAAATTTAAAATTAACCTCCTCAGAATTTATTGTACTAGGAAATGCAGATTCTGAATCAGAGATCTCAACCACAGAAGCTGCAGAGGAATTATCCTCGCTAGACAACTGAGAAAGACTAACCAAATCAGTCTTGGCGGAATCAGAACCCATAGAAATGTCATTAGATTTCCTCTTTCCTTTACCAGAATTAGTTAAAGCACTTAGGGCTGCAGAAACTGCAGAAGTCAACTGCGCAGCAAAATCTTTTAGGCAAACATACTCTTTTAGAAACTGACTGAGAGGAACCGCAGGGCACTGCATGTGAATCTGTCCAAAAACTGGAACATGTTAGAAGAAGGCTGAGACAACCCCTGAACAGCATTATCTTGAGAAAAAAGAAGGCTCAGATAATGAATCCGTATCCTTAGATAATAAAACCCTATTAAGGCAAAGGAGAACAAAATTGCACAGGGAGGTATAACCTGGGGCATCTGACCAATAAAGACATTAAACAACTGACAGAGAAAGCTTGGGATCGGCTTCCATAGTAAATAAAATAGCCCTTTATTTTCCTTATACTCTAATTTAGATATAAAAAAACTAAAATAAAATTCTAAGCAGTAGATAAATAATTTATTGAAACCCTGCACCTCTACACCCCCAGCCACGCTGGTAGAGACTCACGCCCAACCTGTAACCAGGAAGTCCAATCCACACCAGCAGATAAACAGTCCTGTTCAAAACTGCAAATCATAGAAAGCTGCAACCATCAGAGAGAAGCGACAGGCAGGGAAAAACAATCCCATATGGCAGAAAAACCACTTCCAAACAGCCAGTACAAACAAACAGTTCAGCACTCAGGAAGTAACTGAGCGGTTCACATAATTGCAAATTCAAAAGTATCGGGGCAGTCCAACCAACTTTCTTAAAGAGATAATACCCAAACAAAATAAAAGGTAACTTTGAGCAAAAATATCCCCACAGCCAAAACAACAAAAAAAAAAGCCTTCACATGACAGAACAGTGCCCTGAACTGCTGCCCAATAAATCCCCAACCTTTAAAAAGGGGATATTCCATCCAATAAGGATTAACCTTGTTCCCTAAGTATCCTTTTTTTGTTGTTTCAAAACAAGGAACTCCTAGGTGCTGGCAGTCCCTTCTCACCTAAGAAGGTAAAAGCACTTACCTGTGGATCCGCTGTAGGGGCAGGTTACAGGCAAACAGGTTGTGACAGACCTCCTCACTGACATAGACCTGTAGATAAAGTAAAAACAGAGTAGCCAACCCTGGTTTTCTATATAGGGAAAGAAAAAATGTTGGGAAGGTAAGCAAAGACCACCTCTTCCAACGGCTAAAAGCCACCATTACTCTTACTAAAAGAGAATTACATGGACACAGCATAACCCCAATCCTTGCTTGCAGAGAAAAGTACCCATTAAATGATTAACAACTTGATTACTTCAGACACACCTTCTTCGCACTAGATATGTGCAATTCGTTTCGGATCGATTCGGAAATTCGGAAAATTCGACAAATTCGTTGATTCGGATCGAACCGAATTTCCGAATTAAAATACTGCTGAATTTACCGAATAAATCCGAATTAGTTCGGATTTATTCGGTAAATTCGGATGGCCATGGATTACACTAGTATTGTACAGTATATTAGGTTATATCACTCTGCCATGGGTTACACCTAATATACAGTACATAATACTAGTCTAATCCCACCTAACACTTACTGAATTTCCGAACCGAACCGAATCAAACCGAATCCAGCCGAATTTCTTCGAATCCGAATGAATCTGAAACTAATCTGAACCGAATCGATTCAAAATTTTCCGAATTTGAATCGATCTGAACCAAAATTCGAAAAATTCCGAATCGATCCGAACCGAACCGAATTTTTTTTCCCCATGCACATATCTACTTCGCACATCACCTACATTGTTACGCAGGTGGCCAGGAGTTGAATTCCCACTAGTAATTGAATGGATTCATAGTCTCTCCATGTCATTGGAAAGAAATCAATATCTCATCAAACACACATGGCCATTATACTGATAATACCCCTGCTTAAATCCCTTACACCTAGATTACGAGTTATTTGCGCTATAGGGAAATTAACGAACGCAACAAAAGTTGCATTATTTAACCCCCTATAGCGCAGCCATTACAAGTTTTAAAACAGCCGGGTTGTGCGTGCAATATGGTTGTGTTGAGCTCCATACCGCACACAATCCAAGCGCTGTTTTGATGTGCTCGTGCATGCTTCCCCCATAGACATCAATGGGGAGAGCGGGCAAAAAAAAAGCCTAACACCTGCGATTGCGGAATAAAAAGCTCCGTAACGCAGCCCCATTGATGTGTATGGGAACACCATACACACACCCTAACATAAACCCAGAGTCTAAACACCCCTAATCTGCCGCCCCCAACATCGCCGCCACCTACATAATATTATTAACCCCAAATCTTCTGCTCTCGATATTGCCGCCACCTAAATAAAGCTATTAACCCCTGATCTGCAGCCCTCAACATCGCTGCCACTATACTAAAGTTATTAAGCCCTATCCCTTGCACCCCAACATCGCCCCACACTATAATAAATCTATTAACCCCTATTCTGCCGCTCCCCGACATCGCCGCCGACTAAATAGGTTATGAACCCCTAAAAACCTCTGGCCTCCCACATCACTGCCACTAAAAAAACTATTAACCCCTAAACCGCCAACCCCCACATTGCAACAACCTAAATTAAACTATATATTAACCCCTAAACCTAACCATAACCCCTAACCTTAACCCTAACCTAACCTACCACCCCCTAACTAACATAATTAAAATAGACCCTAAATGAAACTTATAATTATTAAACTAAATAATACCTATTTAAAACTAAATACCTGTGAAATAAAAACCTAAGCTAGCTACAATATAACTAATAGTTATATTGTAGCTAGCTTAGGTTTTTTATTTTTATTTATCACAGGTACGTTTGTATTTATTTTAAACTAGGTAGGTCACTAGTTAGTAAATAACTATTTACTAACTACCTAGGTTTAAAAAATACAAAAGCTTACCTGTGAAATAAAACCTAACCTGCCTTAATCTAAAAAACTAACATTTACAAAAAAAAAAACCTACTATTACAAAAAATAACAAACCACTAAAATTACTAAAAATAAAAAAAGCCTTACAAAAAATAACAAACAAAATTCACCTCTTTTATGAAATGCCCAAGCATTAATCACTAAAAATAAAAACCCACCCCAAAACGAAAAAATAAACATTACACAAAATATCAAACGAATGAAAAATAATAAGACATTATTCCTATTCTAATTACCCATTTTTTAAAAAACAAAACAACCCAAATAAAAAAACCTAATCTACAATAAACTACCAATAGCCCTTAAAAGGGCCTTTTGTAGGGCATTGCCCTAAGTTAAACAGCTCTTTTACCTGAAAAAAAGCCAATAGGATGAGAGCTACTGTTCAAATCAGCCAATAGGATTTGAGACCTCAAGGCACTTGATAAAGTCTTGAAATGGCATTGTGGACATCTTTGCAACTATTCAAAAAAGGTTAGAGAAGTCTATTATCTTGCACATGTGCAAGATGATCTGAAATGGCCACAGAACATTTTAGAGGTGTATTAGCATATATGGTATTGAATAATTAAAGCTGTTTTCATCACCATTGTATAGGCCTTCTGCAGTTGGCAGGGCACACATTTACATATTTATAGGTTCATATACATATCTATATGTGTTGAATATGTGATATCCTCTAAAGCTAAGGGGATTTACAAGAAAAGTAACATCAGGACTGTACTGGCCATTATATGGTTACTGTATTGAAGACACATAGCTCCATGTACTAAAGCGTCTCGCCGGTTGACAATCGGATAAACTCGCTCTTGCTCGCCGCAAGCGAAATGACGCCTGTGACTCGTATGTACTAAAAAACACCTCTTAAAATGTCGTGTCTAATCCGTTGCGAGCTGTTGCGGATGAATGATAAATCTGACGCCTTGCTCGCCACAATGTTTACAATGTACTAAATTGTCAGACTTGTGAAGTCTAAATATTTTATATTTTGTCCCACGTGACCAAAAATGTGTCATAGACGTCATAGCCGCAGGAAGTGCATTCAGACTGTTGTAAAATCAAGTTTAGTCAGGTGGTTATCCATTCCGGCATCTTTAATCAAACTATTTTGTGATCTATTTACTGCAAATAACATGGCTTCTTCTGCATCAGATTCTCAGCCTGCAAAAGCAAACAATTATCAATTTTCCCACCAGCAGAATGTCTTCCTTGTTGATATGATTCTAGAAGCTTACAACTGTCTTTTTGGAAGTCGCATGAGGCAGACACCTACCAGTCGAAAGAAGGCGATCTGGAAAAATATCAGCGATGCTGTAAGTGCCCAGGGCCCGGGAAAAAAGGACATTGATCAAATTAAAAAGCGTTTCAACGACATTAAACGCTTTGCCAAACAGAAATTGGCTAAGGAGAAAAATTCTGCAAGGGGTACTGGTGGAGGCCCAGCCTATTACGCTGATCTGACCAACTATGAGAAAAAGTTAATCGATTGCCTGAGTCCAGAAGTTATCGTCGGAGTCGCTGAAGACTGACAGCAACATAAGAGGTAAATGCCTTACTCCAATTTAGACGCCATTTGTATGTAAATAATAGTTGTAATTTTACCTGTGTTATGTGCCCATTTGATGGCAATATTTTACTTATATTATTTATTTAATGTTACAGTTTATTAAATCTTAAATATAATGAAAATAACATTTAATAAATTAATTACACAATTAAAATATATTCTTACATGGAATATATTTATTTTTCTGGTACATACACAAACATTTAGATAATATAGTAATGACGCACTTTTTTTTAAATGTATTGATTCCATAAGAAAGAGATCTATGTTATAAAAAGGTATAATAGATTAGACAAACTAACCAAACAATTTGTAAATAATATTCAAATCGATGCACTGTAGTTAGATAACAATCCATAAACGTTTTAATTAAACTTTAGGATCAACAGAAATATATATATTTTTTATATATATACAGTCGTATGCAAAAGTTTAGGCACCCCTGACAATTTGCATGATTTTTATTTATAAATAATTGGGTGTTTAGATAAGCAATTTCATTAGATCTATCAAATAACTGAAGGACACAGTAATATTTCAGTAGTGAAATGAGGTTTATTGGATTAGCAGAAAATGTGCAATATTCATCCAAACAAAATTAGACAGGTGCATAAATTTAGGCACCCCAACAGAATTATTGCATCAGTATTTAGTAGAGCCTCATTTAGCAGAAATAACAGCCTCTAGACGAGTCCTATAGCCTGTAGTGAGTGTCTGGATTCTGGATGAAGATATTTAGGTCTGGGGACTGGGATGGCCATTCCAGAACATTGTACTTGTTCCTCTGCATAAAAGCCAGAGTAGATTTTGAGCAGTGTTTTGGGTCATTGTCTTGTTAAAATATCCAGCCTGGCATAACTTAAATTTTGTGACTGATTCCTTAAGGTTATTCTCAAGTATCTGCTGATATTGAGTGGAATCCATACGACCCTCAACTTTAAAATAATTCCCAGTACCGGCACTGGCTACACAGCCCCACAGCATGATGGAACATCCACCAAATTTTACTTTGGGTAGCAAGTGTTTGTCTTGGAACGCTGTGTTCTTTTGCCATCATGCATAACGCCCCTTGTTATTACCATATAACTCAATCTTTGATTCATCAATCCACAGCACCTTCTTCCAAAATGAAGCTGGCTTGTCCAAATGTGCGTTTGCATACCTCAAGCGACTCTGTTTTTGGCGTGTGTGCAGAAAAGGCTTCTTGCGCATCACTCTCCCATACAGCTTCTTCTTTTGCAAAGTGTGCTGAATTGTTGAACGATGCACAGTGACACCATATGCAGCAAGGTGATGTTGTAGGTCTTGGGAGGTGGTCTGTGGGCTTTTTTTTACCATTCTCACCATCCTTTGCCTCTCTGATATTTTACTTGACCTGCGACTTCTGGGCTTAACAAGAACTGTGCCTGTGGTCTTCCATTTCCTCACTATTTTCCTCACAGTGGACACTGAGCTTATCTCTGCGAAGCTTTTTGTAGCCTTCCCCTAAACCATAGTGTTGAACAATCTTTTTTTCAGGTCATTTGAGACTAGGTTTGAGGCCACCATGTTGCAACTCTTCAGCGGAGAGTTAAAGAGAACAACAACTTGCAATTGGCCACCTTAAATACCTTTTCTCATGATTGGATGCATCTGTCTATGAAGTTCAAGGTTTAATGGGCTCACCAAACCAATTCTGTGTTCCAATTAATCGGTGCTAGGTAGTTACAGGTATTCAAATCAAGAAAAATGACAAGGGTGCCCACATTTATGCACCTGTCTAATTTCGTTTGGATGCAAATTGCACATTTTCAGTTAATCCAATAAACCTCATTTCACTACTGAAATATTACTGTGTCCTTCAGTTATTTTATAGATCAAAATGAAATTGCTGATCCAAACACCCAATTATTTATAAATGGAAATCATGGAAATTGTCAGGGGTGCCTAAACGTTTGCATACGACTGTATATATATATATATATATATATATATATATATATAAAACTTTCCTGAAGTATATCAGTCTGAAAATATATAATATATTTAAATTTTAAGATATATGTATATTTATTTTTATATATTTTTGAAGAATATGTTCTCTATTTTTCATTGTTTTTAGTTCTAAATATTTTATTTATTTTTCTTAACAGCCCCACAAGAACAGACGGTGGTAAGGTCATCTGATCAACATGCCACCTCCCAAATTTCTCAGACTATTGCATCTGCCTCGAGTGCCAGGCCTTCTACAAGTTCTGCACAGGGGCAATACATTCAATCACCTTCCACTCTAAATCACAGTTTTTCTTCGGCTGATACCTTTACAGACATTAGAAGCAGCACTCCAGATCTAGCACTTGGAAGAAGATCAGGTAATATACCTTTAATACACATATAATAAGCATCTATTTCTGTTATCCCAAAATTATTTATTTTCAAAGTGTCCCTATTATAACATTTATATTTATGTGTTATAATCACATAAATATCTTTATTTAAAAGGGCCACTAAACACAATTTTTTTATGTCAAGATTCAGATAGAGCATGCAATTTTAAAACAATTTTTAATTTACTCCTATTCAAATTTTCATAGTTATATTGCTATCTCCATTTAAAGAACAAGAATGTGATGCATAGGAGCCGGCCCATTTTTGGTAGAGCAAATGGGTTATGATTGCTTATTGGTGGGTAAATGTAAGCCTTCAATAAGCAAGTGCTATCATTAGTACTGAACCTAAAATGGGATGGCTGCTAAGATTTTCATTCCTGCTTTTAAATTTAATATAGCAAGAGAAGGAAGAGAAATAGATTATTGTAGTACATTAAAAAGATGATTTAAATTTTCAAGCTCTATCTGATTAATGAAACTAAAAATTTGTGTTCAGTGTCCCTTTAAAGATATTTCTTAATCACCAATAGAAACAAAAAAATGATTGACAAGAAAATTATGTTCATAAAAAGTGTAATTTAATAAAATAAAAAAATAATTATTTATTAATTTTTATTTTACAGCTGATGTAGGCAGGATTTTTCAAAGGATGATTAACAACAATCTTTATTTGAGGGTATGTTACATCCTTATATATCTAAAAAAAAAAAAAAATTCTATTTTTCTACTCTCATTTATTTTT